>NC_064430.1:5817500-5832500 GCF_023375975.1 Astyanax mexicanus
CTATATGCTCTATATACTAGTGCATCTAAAAAAAATGATTATGGCACACAGCCAATGAAAACCAAAAAAAAAAAAAAAAAATCTCAGAAAGTTGGAATATCACCGAACATCCCTTTCAGACAGAGTCCACAGTTAATCCTGTTGGATGTGGTTGGTCCTTCTTGGTGGTATGCTGACATCACAAAGACTTGCTGTCTTGGTCACAGATGCGCCAGCAAGACGTGCACCAACAATTTGTCCTCTTTTGAACTCTGGTATGTCACCCATAATGTTGTGTGTATTGCAGTATTTTGAGCAGAACTGTGCTCTTACTCTGCTAATTGAACCTTCACACTCTGCTCTTACTGGTGCAATAATGTGCAATTAATGAAGATTGGACACCAGGCTGCTCCAACTTAGTCATAAAACCTCCCACACTAAAATGTTCATTATCCAAAGTTTCATTGTCCAATCATATATATATATACGTATATATATATATATATATATATATATATATATATATATATATATATATATATATATATATATATATATATACGTATATATATATATATATATATATATATATATATATATATATATATATATATATATATATACATATAATTAAATAAGTAATAATTTATATCAAATTTTATATCATGCTTGTTTATGAGAAAAAGCAGCACTGTTCTTGTACTTTTTCAGACATATACCAAATAAGGTTCTCATAAAAACACACTTGTCAGTTCTTACAATGTTAAATCTTATCAAGTTTTCGAACAGGTTATTAGAACATTTTTATTTAACATATTCAAATGTTCTGGTAACGTCGCTGCAATGTCAACAATTTTCAGTTTTAGGGATGTTATTTTTAATGTTTTCATAATGTTAGTGTTCATCTAGCTGTGTTATATATATATATATATATATATATATATATATATATATATATATATATATATATATTTTTTTTTTTTTTTTTTTTTTTTTGCAAGTTCTCCCACTTAGAAATCATGGAGGGGTCTGAAATTTTCATCTTAGGTGCATGTCCAAAAAAATAAATAAATTAAAATAAATTAAAAATCTGGAAATCACAATGTATGATTTTTTAATAATTTATCTGTGTGTTACTGCTGCAAATAAGCGTATGAACTCCTGCTGATCAACAAAAATTTCTGGCCTTAAACAATCTGTTAGTCCCCCTCTAAAAAGTCCACTTATTATTCTAAATTAGAAGCACCTGTTTGAGGTCGTTAGCTGCATAGAGACACCTGTCCTCCCCACACAATCAGTAAGACTCCAACTACTAACATGGCTAAGACCAAAGAGCTGCCAAAAGATGTTACTAGTTACTAAGACACAATAGTTTAGAAACTAACTAGTGTAAGTAAGGATTTAGTAGAGTCTTTACACACCAATTTAAAAAGGAACTTACCCAAAACTGCTGCAAACCAGCCCTGGACTCCACAGATACCACAGCCCCATTTAGCTAACCTAGCTAGCTAGCTACATATCTAACAACAATTCAATTCAATTCAATTTTATTTATATAGCGCTTTTTACAACAAAGGTTGTCACAAAGTCGCTTTACAGGAAAAACAGGTCCACGCCTCTTATGAGCAGCACCACAGAGATGCCAATTTTATGGTGACACAGTGGCAAGGAAAAACTCCCTTTAAGAGGAAGAAACCTTGGAAGGAACCAAGACTCAGTCAGAGGAACCCATCCTACTCGGGTCGACCCGCTCAGTACAAACAAACAACAAACAAATAACAGAACAAAAACAGTACAGAGAGAATTAATGTGAACTATGGCTAATATAACATGTACTAGTTTATGAATATAAGAATGTGATGGGCACAAACTATAGAGCTATGGCTAATACAGAAACAGATACTGAGTGTGCTAATGTTAATCAGTGCAGGGTTGCAGAGCCGGAGAACAACACAGCGGGCAGTGGAGAGCCAGGCTGGGAACATCAGGAACAGGGCATCTCCATACATGTAAAAGAGATAGATAGAGAAAACAGAAAGGAAAGGAAGAGCAAAAAAGCAGAAGTTAGAAGGGTTGTGAAATAATTCTGATGAGTAGAAGGACAGGGCTGATTCCTGAAAGCTGGAACCACAGACGGACACATCCAGGAAGACCGGCCGGCCAGGCATCTCAGCACATGTGAGAAAGATAGAGAGAGAGAACAGAGAGGGGAGGGAAGAAAAAGGGGTTAGAATGGTTTTATAAAACTCTGCTGGAGTGGGATGGGCACTGGTAGCAGCAGCTCAGGACATGGGGAGAGAAAGAGAAAGCAGATGATTAGGACAGGGTTTATATTTGCTGGATAAGCTGTAAGAGGAAGAAAATTGTAATGAGACATTACTCAAAAGCTTGAGCAAATAGAAATGTTTTGAGTCTAGATTTAAAGATTGAGAGTGTGTCTGAGTCCCGTATATTAATAGGGAGGCTATTCCAAAGTTGGGGAGCTTTATAAAAGAACGCTCTTCCTCCTGCATAGTTTTTTCTAATACGCGGGACTAATAACAGGCCAGCATCTTGGGAGCGGAGTGAACGCGGCGGATTGTAAGGAGTAAGGAGTTCCTGTAGATAATGCGGGGCCAGACCATTGAGGGATTTATACGTCAGGAGAAGTATTTTATAATCTATACGAAATCTAACAGGTAGCCAATGTAGGGATGAAAGAATAGGTGTAATGTGATCGAACTTTCTAGCTCTGGTAAGCACTCTTGCGGCTGCATTCTGAACTAGCTGGAGTTTATGGAGTAATTTATGTGGACTTCCAGCCAACAACGCGTTGCAGTAGTCCAGCCTGGAGGTTATGAATGCATGTACCAGCTTCTCAGCATCTTCCAGAGAGAGTATACTGCGGATTTTAGCTATATTTCTTAAGTGGAAGAATGCAATTTTGACTATGCTACATATGTGAGCATCAAACGAAAGAATTGGGTCAAAGATGACCCCAAGGTTTCTAACAGTTTTACCAGGTATAATTAAGTGACCGTCTATGTCTACAGTATTAACATTTATGTTTTTATCAATATTAGGACCTAATAGAAGGACCTCAGTTTTATCAGAATTAAGTAAGAGAAAGTTGTGTGTCATCCAATTTTTTATGTCTTTAATACAGTCTGTTATTTGATTTATACAGAGCTCCTCGTTGGGTTTAGCAGATATGTAAAGTTGCGTGTCATCAGCATAGCAGTGAAAGTTAATACCATGCCTACGGATAATTTTACCCAGTGGTAGCATATAAAGAGTAAAGAGTAATGGACCCAGCATTGATCCTTGAGGGACACCATATTTTACTCTAGACTGATAAGAGCACTCGTTATTTAAGTAAACACACTGGAATCGATCTCTCAGATAAGATCTGAACCAGGTGAGGGCTGATCCTTTAATTCCTATAAGATTTTCTAACCTATCAAGTAGAATAGCCTGATCTATGGTGTCAAAGGCAGCACTTAGATCTAGCAGTACAAGGATGCCATTACTGCCCCTATCAAGAGCTGAAAGTAAATCATTAGTTACTCTAAGTAGAGCTGTTTCAGTACTATGTTTTTTTCTAAATCCAGATTGAAAAACCTCATGCATACTATTACTTTGTAGATACAAGTGCAGCTGGTTAAACACAATTTTTTCTAGGATTTTGGCTATAAAGGAAAGATTAGAAATTGGTCTATAATTAGCAAGCTCGTGGGGGTCCAGATTTGGCTTTTTGATAATGGGCTTAATGACCGCCAATTTAAGAGAATTGGGTACGTAGCCCATGATGATGTAGAGCTGAGACGTATTTGGCTAATACTGTTATGGTATCTTTCTTTCTCTCTCTCGCTCTCTCTCTATCCAAAGCAATCCTTCTGTAGCCTCTTGTAGTTTCTTTCTCTCCTCTGTCTCTATTTCATCTCTCTCTCTCTCTCTCTCTCTCTCTCTCTCTCTCTCTGAAGTAGTGTTTTTAGGACAGAATGGCAATGACTGGGCTTTTTTCCATGTTCCTCTCTTAACAAAAGGGTGCTAGAATAGGTGGAGATTAAAGGGTTTTGCTGCCGAGTGGTAGAACAGACACACACACACACACACACACACACACACAAAAGCCTCAGTATGAGAGCAGACAGCATTTTGATAAAATCCAGCAGCCCTTTCTTTTTCCAGAAGAGCTTTCATCAGACCCGGCCCCAAGTGCTCTCTCCACTCAGGCCCCAAATTAGCAGTATCTTAGTGAGAGGGATGAAATGGCCTCCTCTTGTCCCTGTCTCTCTCGTTCCGTCTCTTTCTCATACTCTATCTCTCTCTTTCTCTTTCTCTTAGGCTCCTGTGCAGTGTTGCTGAAGCTGCTGAGGAATCCTGCAGTTTACTGGAGTGGTGGGGTGTGTGTGTGTGTGTGTGTGTGTGTGTGTGGACTGGTGATGAACTGATGAACTCCGGCTGAGCTTCACCCTTCTTATCGTCTCTGCTTCTTGCTGATGTTGACAGCACAAACCCAAAGCAAGGATTATCAAGTAAGTGAAATTCATGCCCCCTTCCCTGCCCTCCTCTCTTTACCCCTCCCTCTCTCGCTCACACACATTCATACACACCTGCTGACGAGGCTGGAGTGTTTTATAGGGCATATTTTCTTTTCATTAAAGGCTCGTGTAAGCAGATCAAGCTAGCAGCGTAGTTATATCGAGATAAAAAGGATGTAACTCTGGCGATGGGCCTGGGAAAACTTCCAAACTGTGATGTAAAGTAACTTTATTGTGTGGGCCTTGGAAACATCAGTGTGCAATGATGTGAAGAAACTGCAGCAGGAGGTTTGGGAAAGAACTTCAGCTGCAATTTTTTTATGTTTTTTAAATTACCGCTACCCCTCTGTTTTGTGTGTGCAAGCCAAGAGGTGGGGTGTCCCGATGCTTGTTAGGCTGGAGGGGTAGTTTAGGGGGAAGGGATAGGGCTTGTTAGCCCTTCAAAAAGAGATTTTTTAGATGCACACTTCAAACTGAGGGGTATAAGAATCACTGGTAAGATAAGCACTGGAACAAGCGACCTAAGAAACTTACAATTGTAAGTATTTCTTTGTTAAAAGTGATGATTAGCACTATATTACCACAGTTTAATGATAGTAGTTTTAATGTTTTATGGCCAAATTCATAAGCATAAAAAAAGATTGCTAGTATTTTGTTTTAGAAGCTAACTTATCTAACTTCCCCATTCCACCTTAAATGGTGCAACAGACAGCATGGGCTGCAGCATTTAAGGGGGAATGGATACATAAAATAAAATAAAATAGAAGCTAAAAAAAGCTAACTAGCTACTAGCAGTGTTATTTATTTATTTATTTATTTATGGTTATTCATTTATTGTTCATTGACAAACATAATTTTGATCATTGTGATATACCAGTGATTCCCAACTCTGTCACTGAGGACCCATATTTTTGCACATTTTATTGGTTTCTTGTAACACATTACCTGCTCCTGGCCCAGTGTTGGGAACCAGTGTGATATACAGTTTTTGGTATATTATGGAGGCTGTTTTGAATAAGATTCACCTTTCCTTTCCATGATGGAAATCCCAGATCGTAGCTTCTTTTTACAGAAAAACTTCAACTCCTGATGACGTATGGGGGGCTTGAAGGGTCGCCCCAATTCTTAAGTCCTATTTGGATGGGATTAGTTTAATATTTAAATATTTCACACTTCTACTCAGTGAAAAAAGTCTGTAATTTTCTTAGAGGACGTCTGAGAAAAACACATACATGTTTGTTCTGGATGGGAATAAAATCACAGAGGACCCCCTATAAAAGAAAAAATTACCACAGGACCCCCTGAGAAACTAATCCCATCCAGATAAGGCTTTAGATGGAGAATTCCACCCCTCGGTTACACTCGAAAAGAATGGGTAGGGGTAAATGGTAGGGCCAAGGGGTGAAAAAGGATTGGGCTGTAGAGTCACTCTGTAATACATAAACACTCCACTTATTATCATTTATTTTGATATTGATATTTTGTCCCACCCTAGGGAACCATGCAATGTTGGACTCATGATCAAAAACACACTGTATATCTTGTAACATGCTATAACCATCCAGTATTGGACTCAACAACTTGGGTATACTGCATATTTGTTTGATTATTCTGTGTTTTGGAACAATATAAAGAATCAAATGCATGCAGAAAAAGGCTATATAAACTGTATAAAAGAAAAAAAAAAGATGTACCACGCTACAAAATTCACATTATACAGCCTAAATACTGAGAAAACTTTACTACTTGACCTTCAGTTTTTAAGTATATGCACGCCTTATCTTTACTTTATTATTTAAGACACGCTTCAGCAGATTAAGACGCACTGGTGCCATATTAATGTTAACGCACTGCTGTGTCTGAAACACTGGAAGGGACCAATCCCGCGTGATTACTCAGTGATATATATATATATATATATATATATATATATATATATATATATATATATATATATATATATATATATAATGTCCTGCTGAGAGACCCACCAGCTGAGCAAATATTTTATTTGCACATAAATTGCATTAGATATGCAGCGATAGATCACGTACAAGAATGACACTTAAGTTTCGGGAGATGAATCAGACCATGACATGGCATGATGAGCAGTGCGTGTGTGTGTGTGTGTGTGTGTGTTTGTATAATGTAACACAGCTCAGTAGGAGGCAGTGACAGCTCTAAAGACGCGTACACAGCAGGGGTCTTTCCTTGAAACATCAGCAGCAGATTCTATCAGCGTAACACACACGCACACACGCACACACACACACACACACTTCAGGTTTGATGTTTTAAGTGGAGAACACTACAGTCAAACAGCACAGTTACAGACTGAAGCAGAGATAATGTACAGTAAACCATGTAACCTGTTGTAACCACGTACGGTACTGTAAAGCATACACTACTGTAAACCCTGTAACATACTGTGAACCATCAAATGTACTATAGCCACAGTAATATACTGTAAACCCTGTAATAAGTGTAAACATCTAATGTACTGTAAACCCTGTAACGTACTGTAAATCACATTACGTACTGTAAATATCTAACATACTATAAACTCTGTAACATACTGTAAACCATATAAGTACTGTAGCCATGTAACATACTGTAAACCTTGTAACATATTGTAAACATGTAACGTACTGTAAACAGTGTAACATACTGGAAACCTTGTAACATACTGTAAACATATAACGTAATGTAAACCATAGCATACCGTAAACACGTAGTGGAAGACTCAGGCTTTTTAAAGAAATGAGACATAAAATAATCATGTAATGTACTTTAAACTTATAACGTACTGTAAACATATAACATAATGTAACCATGTAATGTACTGTAACCACAGAACATACTGTAAGACACATGACATACTGTAAACCAAGTAACATACTGTAAATTGTGTAACATACTGTAAACCCTGTAACGTACTGTAAACCATTTAAAGTACTTTAGCCACGTAATATACTGTAAACCCTGTAATATATTGTAAACCGTATTACGTACTGTAAACCATGTAACATACTGTAAACCAAGTAATGTACTGTAAACCAAGTAATGTACTGTAAACCATATAACTTACTGTGAACCATATAATGTACTGTAAACCAAGTAACGTACTGTAAAGCATATACCATCATTATCACTATTATCAATGTAATTACAATATCGATATTTTGTTCAATCTGTAGTAACCTCTAGTGGTGTACTCAGGGGCAAAACATACTGTATACCTTAAAAGATGTGTAAATATACAGTAACATACTATAAACATGCATTGAGTGAAACAATCATGTATGCTGCATATTTGTAGACATGATTAATCTGTAGTTTGGAACAATATAAAGAATTTGTCTTGAACCTACTTTTTAAACAATACGCTGACTTGCCAAAAGTCATGCGCCACACACGTGAACACCTATACCTGTATGTGTTTTGAGGTTTTTTTCTTGTGTTTTAAGGCTATCTTATATTGGGATCCAAATGGATGGGACGTTCCATTCCTTGATCCACAGTGGCATGTGTAACCCAGAAATACATCATATCAGGCAGGCTATGAGCATGACTGGTGGTTTCTGGGTAGAATTTAACTAAGCGAATGTGAACGTATCTGTGTAAAATTAGGAAAAAAATTCTACCATTCAGAATTAAAGTAAAAATTATGAAATGTCATAATAGTGAGAATTCAGAATTAACGGTCTGTAAATGAAGGTAATAGACAGCCTTGTGTAGCTTAGTAAAACTCAGTTTACCTAATAACCACAGCACAGTGAGTTTTTCCGCACCCAGTCATCGATATCCTGTCTAAACTTGCGCTAATGATGCTATGTTCTAATTGCTTCAGTGCATATGGCTCTTAGTGCTAATATGCTACAGTGGGACACAAGGAGCCAGAATTTCCCCAGACGGCTCTCGGGCGTCGGTCTGATGAAGAGGGCTTCACACTGGCATAATTGCAGCTGCCACCAGTTAATTCGGAGGTGAAAGGGGGTCGTAATGGGTTCAGTAAAGCAAATAATTGGGACAAATAAGTAATTAAGAGATTGGAAAAGGGGTGAGATTAAATCTAAAGGACCTCTAATTTAACATGATTATGAAGTTCTCTCCTACCTCTTCAATCAACCCGGGGTGTGCTGCGATGGGCTCTTAGGCCTAATGATTTCCTGGTGGTTTTGGCATCGCTGTAGTGAGATGGGAGGCGAGGTTTAGAGGAGTCGTAAAAGCGTGAGGCGAGGTAAATTGCACACAGCCGCACACCCGGCCACACTCAGGAAAAGGTGGGAACGGCTGTTGCTTTGCACCTGTATTTACGGTGCTTACAGTAAAAGCTTACTGTAAAATCCTACTGTCTCCAGAGTTATTCACAGTGGCGTACAAGAATTCTCCATTGGTTTTTCCAACCAGATTTTTTTCAACTACTGCACCTGAACTGTAGCGCCATTTATCACAGATAATCTATTATACTTTCAAATGTATGTCTGTGCTTCGGTTAGGTTAGGCAGACCTGGGCATTGTAAGGTCTTTAAATTTGGCCTTTAACACGTGCAATACAGTCCGGTTCAGTTTTTGAGGTGGATCAGAAACTATTGCATGTGTTAAGGCCCAAAACGTTGCTATAAACAATAAATGAGGTTATTAAACTACAAACCAAATAGACATGGTACATCGGGGGGGTTGGGTAACCGCCTGGCCTTCATCCACATGGCTGGGCACGTGCTTGTAAACACAGGTGCCAAAAGCTGTGCACCTCAGTCCAGCACAGTTTTGCAGTGCAGATTTTTCCAGTTACAGCTGAATTCACGCTTTTAATCCCCCAAAAAATCTCATATTTACCTTTCAAAAAGCCATATAAATGCCTGATTAAAGGGTTGATTACTGTTGTTTTGCTGTTTTCTCGGGTTTTGAGTTGAGCTCGGCGCTGACTCAACTCTTGATTGGTCCAGGCGCGAGAAAGCGCACAGGTGGGGGCGGGGCTGGTGACGTCATGGGCCCTGCATTGTTATATATTGCCGAAAAAAAGAACACGCAATAACGGTATATTGTCCCACAGTCTACAGTCTATATATTGTATGATAACTCACTTCGGCTTAGGCAGTTGGTTCAGTTTCGAGTAAACAAATTGTTTTAATTGAGTTGCGTTCCGTGTTGAAAGCGATGGGTGATCTACGGAGGAGTTTTGGGAGATAGTGATGCTGTGAGATGCTCTGCGAGAGAGAGAGCGAGTGAGCGAGGCTGCTGTTCTTTGTTCCGTACTGTGTAAACCTTGATGGAGTGAAGACGGAATAAATTGCAGTAATGAGGATAATTAGAATGATGAGAGTAATGATAGCAGCGAGAGAGAGAGAGCAGATGGGACTCGTTCTGGTGCACTCTTGACAGCATCGGTGTCTTTATAGACAACATGCGCTGTCTCTTTCTCTCTCTCTCTCTCTCTCTTTCTCTCTTTCTCTCTTTCTCTCTCTCTCTCTCTCTTTCTCTCTCTCTTTCTCTCGCTTTCTCATTTTCTCTGTTGGCAGATTTGAGACAAGAGCCTGGAGCACTCTGTATGTTTGGCTGTCTTTTGTTGCTGATCACTGACAGCACTGAATGGTCTCCGCTTGCACACACACACACACACACACACACACACAGACACACACACACACACACAATAAGATAGTAAACAAAATGAAAAGCTTGTGTGCAACAGTAAATTGCTCCCGCCCTGGGCCCAATCCTGCACACAGGAGCAGATGGTGTGTGTATGTGTGTGTGTATATATGTGTGTGTGTGTGTGTGTGTGTGTGTGTGTGTGTGATGGAGGGGGATTGTCATCAGCTGTGCCCCCCTCCTCACTCTCATGATTAAGGCCGTGTCTTTAACTGCCTTTGTCCAAATTTGTCAAACACTATTAATATCATGGTGAAACGTGCTCGACTGTCGAAGCACTTATTTCAATGTGTGTTTTCATATATGTGTGTGTGTGTGTGTGTGTGTGAAGAGGACTAAGTTTCAAACCAACTCTTATACAGTAGAACCATATTTGAACCTATATACCTTTCTGTGCTAAGTGGTAGGGCTAAGAAGTAAAATAGTATTTAGGCCTTAAATCCACTTAAACCAATCAAATCCTCACAGCAATTTTCCAACATCTAGTCCAATATCTTTCCTGGATGTAAGTAAGTAAATGATGTGGGGTTGGTTGGTTGATGCTGCAGTTGGTCTGCAGGTTTAGGTTCAGCAACAGTATGTGCTGAAAGAATGAGGTCAGCTGACTACCTGAATATACTGAATATAGACCAGCTTATTCCATTAATGGATACATTTTTTCTTACCTGATGAACATGGCCATATTCCAAGATAACAATGTCAGGATTCATGGGGCTGGAATTGTGAAAGAGTTCAGGGTTCAGGGAGCATGAGATCATCATTTATCATTTTCACACATGGATTGAGAGAGAGTTCACCACAGAGTCCAGACCTTAACCTCATTGAGAATCTTTGGGATGTGCTGGATGGAGAAGAGAGGCTTTGTGCAGTGGTCAGACTCTACCATCATCAATGCTGCTGCAAGATTGTGGTGAAAATTTAATGATTAAAATAAATCTTGTGACATTGAAGAAGCTTATCGAAACAATGCCACAGTGAATGTGTGCAGCAATCAAAGCTAAAGGCAGTTTAACCAAATATTAGAGTGTGTGACCTTCTTTTTAATTTGATTTATTACTGTTTTATTTTTTAAGGGCCTGAGGACTGCTGCATGTTCAGCAGTTAATACTAATATAAATTTTACATAGTATTTCTCTATACTCCATATTGTCTCCATACTTAGCTGAGGTAAAATAGTTAAATATGACCGTAATTAAAATATCGAAAAAATCGAAATGTATCTTTGAAACAGAGCAAGAACAGTCCCCATGAACAATTCAACATGTTCATAACTCTAGGTCAACCATGTTTTTGTCCACCCTGTAATTCACCACCTTGCAATGACAGTTTTGGCACATCCATGATGGGCGATGACAGTGGTAAATATGATTTCTTTGTAGTCTTAGTCTTAAATCATGAATACATAAGTCCATCTTAAGTCATAAATATAATCAATAATCTAAAGAATTAAAAATCTGGTAACACTTTACATTAAGTGTTGACTAATTAACATGAATTATTGCATTAGTTACCATGAACAAGACATGAGGTAATACATTGCTTTAGTGACGTGCAGTTAATATAGTGGGTACCCCTTCTACAACCCCCCCCCCCCACGCGCCGACCTACACATAGATTTATATTAGAACTACATATTCTTTGTCTCTCGACAGCTCAAAAATATAGCTATAAATGACCAAATCAATGCTTAATTTTCCTACAAGTACAGCCGGCCAACAAATATCAATCATCTGTATTCCTACAAGACGTCAGGTCAGCCAAAACATTAAGTACATACAAAAACTCACCAGTCAGACGACTATTATTGTGAATTAGTTTCACATTGAAGGGCACCCTTTAAATAGGCTATTTAATATGATGTGACACAATATCTGTCTTATTTACTATCGCAATTCAATTTTAGTTCGCTAACTATTTAACTAATCCAGCATGAGCTCCGTTTTACACTAACCAATGCGTAGTCCCTTCAGCACAGCGCTGGAAGGGATTACACAGCCATGGCCCCACCCCCCGAGTGAAAATCATGAATTTGATTGGTTAGATTGTCTTGCGACTTTGATAATATACTCATTACTATACTATTCACAAAATCAGCAGAAGGGTCACGCAGACACATGTGGGGACAGAAGCCATTTTAAAAAGCTTTGATTGGTTAGAACCGCTGTCAGTCAGATAGGAGTCCTGTAGCAACTGGAAAACACTGAAATTAATGCTTTGAATTAGTTGCTGTTTTTTATTTTGGTTCATTTATAAAATATATGCTTATAGTTTACAATAACTATGATATATATTTCCTTATTAAATATTATGTAATGATTTACATGCACCTATTGTTACCCCTTTTCTGAAGGGTTAGAAGGGCCTTACTGCACACCACTGCATTGCTTAAAACAATGCTTAAGTAATGTTAATTAACCATGGAACAGCATTGATTATGTTAATTTGACATTAAATGTAGTTAAACCTACGCTACAAGTTAAGCATTTGCTATGATGATTAAGTGTTTAGTAATGGTTGACCAGATGTTAACAATGCTTAACAAAGGCCTTATTAGCTTTCACTTTACATTAGGCATACTTATTTCACTGTTAAAGCACTGCTAATGCATTACCTCATGTCTTGTTCATGGTAACTAATGCATTAATTCACATTATTTAGTCAACACTTAATGTAAAGTGTTACCAAAAATCTCAAGTCGTTTTAAAATGGAGTGTAAATAGAAAGTTATATTGTGTGAGTGTGATAAAGGAGTAGCGGAAGGAGAAGGTCCATCTGTTTTACTATTCAAATACTGCGGGCAGTGCTTGGGTGTACCCGTTAACATATGCAAAAAGAGGAAACGGGAGATGCTTCCACGTAAAACAATCTGATGCCTTACACTGTCTCTGACCTTTCTTTAGCTTAATATTTTACACATACACCACTACTATAGAGTGTTTAGTTAAACTGAAACACACCTGGACCCATTTATTTCATAGTCATGCTGTTATACAGTATTATGTGGTTTTAAATGGTCTTACAGGCAGCATATGTGTACTTATGTGCACCAATTGCCATTACAGAAGTGTACTCGCACAACCTCTAAGTAGTGCTGGGCGATATGGGAAAAATCATATATCATGATATAGAATTTTTTATATCACGGTAACGATATATATATCATGATATACCACATTTTAGTATGTTTTCAGTTATTCCTTAAAAATTTGGCAAAATAATATCATTACTTACTTTTTTCCAACTTTATTTTAAAGTGACATTAAACCCAACTTTCACAAATGAGAAATACAACCTTTTCGTGAAGCAATACATATACACATATATATCAAATGAAAACAGATGAGGTAGATGCAGTAGCTAATTGTTTCAAAAGAACAATGCATCTCCATTGTTCAGCTCTCATGAGTTTAATAAAGTAAAGCATGTCGCAAACCAACGTGTCCGCGCGTGGTCAAATAACGTAAAGCAGCGTCACGTCGCAAAACCAGATTATGAAGCTTTTTTTACGAAGATTGCTTTATTATCACTTATATAAACCGAGTTTATGCAAAGTGACCACGCCAATACATTTCCTCGTAGCCTACTTTATATATTTGCTTGAATAATTGATGAAATTACTGTAGAAACGATAGGGACAATAGAAGGTAAGTAGCACGAAAAACACTTTTGGACTTATTTCTGATTGTCGTAACAGTCTGAATGGGGTTTTATTAAACCAAAATCACTACCCATACCCTCTTCTTCCAAAGCCGTGCCTTTGTAATGTGTGCAGCATGTGGTTTAGCATTTGTCTTTTTTTAATGTCCTTTAATTATCCCATTTTCTCCCCAATTTACAAGACCAATTACCCAACCCACTCATTAGGACTCCCTCTATAACTAGTGATGCCTCAACACCAGAAGGATAGAGACTAGCACATGCCTCCTCCGACACATGTGAAGCCAGACTCCGCCTCTTTTTGTGCAGTGACTTGGTTCTGATACATCAGCTCACAGACGCAGCCTTGTGCTGATCGACATCACCCTAGGAGTGATGAGGGTAAAGAGCACCAGCTACCCACCCAAAGAGAGCAAGGTCAGTTGTGCTCTCTCAGGGCTCCGGCAGCTGATGGCAAGCTGCATGACTGGGATTCAAACTCATTTTGTGTGTTTTCTTTGCTACCACCTGACCTCAGTCAGAGAATTATAACCGTCTCTGAATCTTTTAGGACGATGAGCAGAAGAATGGAATATGGTGTTAAATCCACTCTCTTAATGCTTACCGAACAGTGTGTGTGTGTGTGTGTGTGTGTGTGTGTGTTTGTGTGTTTGTGTAAGTATGAGAGATGTGATTGCATTTGTGTTTGCTCCAGTGAGTTAGCACTCACACTCGCATACAAACACCCCATACACACACACACACACACATACATGCTCACTCAACCAATGAAACATGCATGTTTGCAAATGCATTCTACACACACACACACACACACATGATGCACACTTGTACAGCACATGCTTGCTAAGCAGCAATACATTAGCTTGTCTTCTCCATCAGTATACACACACACACCTACATAGATGTTGTATCGCTATTTTGTACAGGCCTAGCTGTTACCCTCTTGCTTTATATGCCTCTCACAAAAAATCTACACACACACATACACACACACACACACATTGTTACTGTAGGCAGGAGGTGGACAGCGGGGCCCGACAGGAAAAGCAGGCCGGGTTAATGTTACCGGACACATGTCAGAGTTTCAGGCCACAGGCTGGGAGAGCTGTACAGTAAGTGACAGCAGTGTAGCTCTTACACACTCTCACAAAGAGCTCACTGTTACAGAGGGGAGGGAGCGAGA
>NC_064430.1:5835000-5932500 GCF_023375975.1 Astyanax mexicanus
TAACTGCTAGCGCTAATAGGCGATAACAGCTAGCGGTTCGTCCCACGTAGCTTGTTTTAACATGTTTTTAACATGAACCTCTGAACAGCAAAACAGCTAGGGCTTAGCGGCTAATGCTAATGCTACTCTAGCAGTGCTAGCCAAGGATTATTAAAGGACATTAATAGGATTTTAAGTTCGGGGAAATTAAAGCATTTTAAATGTGCCTACGAAAAATATGAGTATGCGTACGAAAAATATGGTAATCTGTTTCAAACAGGTTCATCAATAATGCAGCTTCAGGGAGAAGCTTAAACTACTAAAATCGGGTTAAGAACTGTAAAACGCATTATTAAAACAGTGGAAGGACAGTGGAGAAACATCATCTTCGAGAAAAATCTTGAATGGTGGTGATCAGCGATCACTTATATTAAATATTGGTGAAATAAAATCAAATGATAGAAAAAAACACACTAGAATTAGGGGAAATGTTTAATAGTGAAAGTAAGAGCTTTCCCACCTGCACAATACAGTGAAGGTCAGCTGACTACCTGAATACCTTTACAGTTTTTACTTTCTTACCTTCTAATCCTTTCTCCACATACACACACTTTCTCACTCTCTGTAACCCACCTCTCCTCTTTATCTCTCTTTTATTGTCTCTCTTTTTCTCTCTTTCTCTTCATTGTGTCATTGTGTTTCTCTGCTGTAATGAATGCTGTGTGTGTGTTGTGTTTCCTTTATTATTCAGTGTGAAATTGCTGTGCCTTTGGGTGGAGAGAGTACTAGTCTCCACCAGCAGCATCTTCTCTATCTCACACACACACACACACACACACACACCACCCCGCTTGGTTGGCTTCCAGCGGTAATTGTTATTACTTTAATCCCTTATTTGTTTGTTAATGTGTGTCTTTCCTGCGTTCTTTAAGCCATGACACCAGTCTTTCACTTTCGCTATCTCTCTCTTTCTCCTATTCTCTCTCTCACTTCTAAACTGTCTATCTCCATTCCCTCTAATTTCTCTCTCCCTCTCTCTCTCCTTCTCTCTCTCATGCTTAAACTCTCTCTCTGTTTCTGTCTATCCCCTCTAATTTCTCTCTCTTTTTCCTCTCTCTATCCCCTTTTCTCTCTTTCTCTCTGCCCTCTGTCCCTTTTTGCTTTCTATCCTTTCTTCTCTCTGCCCTCTCTCTCTCTCTTTCTCTCTACCCCTTTCTGTTCCTTCTTCTCTTCCTGCTCTCTTTCTCTCCCTGCCTCTCCTCTTCCCTTCTCTCTCTCATGCTTAAACTCTCTCTCTTAAATCTCCTCTAATTTCTCTCTCTCTTTCTCTTTCTCTCTGCCCTCTCTATCTACCCCTTTCCATCCCTTCTTCTCTTTCTGTTCTCTCTCTCTCTTTCCCTCTCTCTCTCTCTCATCACTCTGATGAATCATATATCGTACAATCCTCTTCACTCGGGGGTCTCAGGGTCACATGTGTAGTGTTTGTCACGCCACTGCTGTAGTTTAATTTGTGCATGTGTGTGTGTGTGGTCTATGTGTGTGTGTGTGTGTTATTTTCCATCTTGCTGGTGCATGCCACCGAGCATGATGACCTCATGTCCTGAAGGGCTCTTAATTGTGTTTATGTGTGTGAAAGAGAAGTGTGTGTGTGTGTGTGTGTGTGTGTGTGTGTGTGTGTGTGTGTGTGTCAGAGGACACTGTGTTGTGTGTATTGCATAACAAAAAAACAAGGCGTGTCTGTACACGGCTCTAAATGCACTGGAGATGCAGACGAGTGGTTTATGTTTAGACTGCTCTTGTTCTTTAGCATTCTGTGGGTGAGATCAAGCATAACATTATGACCACATCCTTTCTTTTTTTATAGGACCACTTTGTATTTGTATAATGTATCTGTTTCTCTGTGTACTTTATTATTATCCTCCTTATCCACCCTGTTCTTCAATACTCAGAACCCCACAGGAGAGAAGACCACCACAGAGCAGATATTATTATTATTATTATTATTTGGGTGGTGGGTGGTTATTCTCAGCACTGCAGTGATAATTAGCACTGTGATTAGCATGGCTGTGGTGGTGTATGAGGTGTTAGTGTATGTTGTGCTGCTGGTATAGTGAGTGGATCAGATACAGCAGCAGTGCTGCTGGAGTTTTTAAACACCCCAGTGTCATTGCTGGACTGAGCATAGTCCACAAACAACATCCTGTGGAGGACAGTGAGTGATGATTAAACACAGTGTTTAAAAACTCCAGCAGCACTGCTGCAGTATCTGATCCACTCACTGTACCAGCTGAGCAATCTGAATCAGTTTCTCTGATTTTGCTATTTAGGTTTATGTTTGAATAAAATGAACATTGTTGCTTTATTCTATAAACTATGGATAACATTTCTCCCAAATATCAAATATAAATATTGTCATTTAGAGCATTTATTTGCAGAAAATGAGAAATGGCTAAAATAACCAAAAAAATGCAGAGCTTTTAGACCTCAAATAGTGCGAAGAAGCCAAGTTCATATTCATAAAGTTTTAGAAGTTCAAAAATCAATATTTGGTGGAATAACCCTGGTTTTCAATCACAGTTTTCATGCATCTTGGCATCATGTTCTCCTCCACCAGTCTTACACACTGCTTTTTGATAATTTTATGCTGCTCCTAGTGCAAGAATTCAAGCAGTTCAGCTTGGCTTGTGATCATCCATCTTCCTCTTGATTATATTCCAGAGGTTTTCAATTTGGTAAAATAAAAAAAAAAACTCATCATTTTTAAGTGGTCTCTCATTTTTTTTCTAGAGCTGTATGTGTAAAATAGCACAAATTCTCTAAATGAAAAGCAATTCCAAACTTTTGAGTGGCAGTTGATATCTTTCTTAGAGTTTTAGCTCTGGCTGCTCTCTCTCTCTCTCTCTCTCTCTCTCTCTCTCTCTCATTGCCCGAGGGTGCAATTCCTCTCACAGTGCTGCTACATTTAGGAAGCAGCCATTAACAAGAACAAAAGCATTAATCGCTGGTTAGAGCTTAACGAAGCGCGAGAGGAAATTAACAGAGCACGTCAACAAATCAAATCCCCAGCTCAGCAGCTGAACCTCCACTAAAGCCCCTCAACCGCAAAACTGCAGCGGATCTTCAAACGTTTTACCATCCTGCACCCTGCAATTCCCTTTAACCCTTTCATGCTCTCCACAATTAAAAAAGACTTGGAATATTTCTCTGATGTTGTAATTTGTTCTTGTTTTATAGACCCCAGTTTTTGAAATGCACACCTCTATTAAACATCTGAGACAAGTCATTGTGATATAGTGTATTTTATATAATGAGTTGCTGCAGTGTTGTAGGCAATAAGAGCAAGTTACCCCTTTTGGGAGTCTGGTAGAGAACTGCAGTGCAGTAACTTTATGCTGGTTAATTTTCCCAAAAAAGGCTGGAAGAAGAGTAGCAGGATGTTTTTGTCTTGTTCTAAGAAAGAAAAGCACAAGCATATCTGTTCTGAATAATATGCAATGATAGTCATATTCAGTGACTAATAAACAATAGTTCTCTGAGATAATGTACCACCACAGTTTAAGAGTCTCTCAGCGTTCAAACACTTTTAAAACAATTAATTTCCATTAATTTTTCATGACTTTTCATTGCCTTAAAGGCAAATTTTCATGACCATACGATTTGTCATGACCAAAACATCAGTGCAGTCATAGACTATAAAACAAAAAGGCAACTAAATCTATAATCAAAATCGATTAAAGTAGGCCTAAAATGAATCTTATAAAAATGTTGACTCACAATCTTTAATAATGTGCGTCAGATCCTGAGAGCCCCATGATGTAGGGCTTAATTACTCACTCTAAGCTGATGGATGTATTTCTTAGCTCAAAATAGATTTTCTCCATCTATGAACGGAAAAACAAATATTAGTAGACCAAATTTCTATGACTTTTCCAAGACCTTTTGGGTATTTTTATTTTGTCAAAACTTATCCAGGCCTGGAAATGTAAAATTTAGTTTAAAATTCCATAACTTTTCCAGGTTTTTCCTCATGTTTTTTAACTCTAAAACACAAAATGTGCTTTATTCTGTGACGCCTACCACAGACTCTGTAGTTCCTTTTTCTGACTCTGCCGTTCCCGTCTATGGACAATCCCCGGTCCGGAACTACACCTCCCAGCATGCACCTGACAACACCACGTGTTCGGACTCAGCCAACCGCGGCTCATTCGTGCGGTCTACGTCACCGGAATTCTAGACTGTGTTCAGGTGTTAGTAATTTAGTTTAGGTATAAATATCTGTCTGTTTGTCTCGCATGTTGCGAGGTATTTTCCCTGTTCACCAGCGATATACTGAGTGTTATTTTCCTGTCTGTATTTCCCGTGTATGACCCTTACTTGTTCTTTTTGACTAGGTTTTTGTCTTATCCTTTTGTTCTGTTTGTATTGTGATTTTCTGGTTATTTGAACTCTGCTTCTGGTTTATGGTTTCGTTTTCGGTTTGTGATTCGGCTCTGATGTTTTGGTTGGTTGTTTTCCTGGCTTTGACCCACGCCTGTTATCTGACTACGCTATCTGCTTACGTGCTTAATAATAAAGCCTCGTTTTGTTTTTACTGCGAGCGTCTGACTCCCGTCTGTGGCGTTACATATTCACAAATAGATTACTTCATTTATTGCAATAAGATGGATTACAATTGTAAAGAAAATATCTGAATTCTCATAACATTCAGAAATTTAAAAAATATGATACATGGATGATATACAGGGGTTGGACTATGAAACTGAAACACCTGGTTTTAGAGCACAATAATTTATTGTGGTGACGGACAGTTCTGGTGGAAACAGGAGAGTTGAGGTGCACATTGAATTCTGCCGTGATTTGATCAGCCGTGGTTTTATGTTTTTTGGATACAATCCGGGTTAGCACCCGAACATCCCTTTCAGACAGCTTCCTCTTACAGCGTCCACAGTTAATCCTGTTGGATGTGGTTGGTCCTTCTTGGTGGTATGCTGACATTACCCTGGATACCGTGGCTCTTGATACATCACAAAGACCTGCTGTCTTGGTCAACAACAATTTGTCCTCTTTTGAACTCTGGTATGTCACCCATAATGTTGTGTGCATTGCAATATTTTGAGCAGAACTGTGCTCTTACCCTGCTAATTGAAACTTCACACTCTGCTCTTACTGGTGCAATGTGCAATTAATGAAGATTGGCCACCAGGCTGCTCCAATTTAGCCATGAAACCTCCCACACTAAAACGACAGGTGTTTCAATTTCATTGTTCAAACTCTGTATGTCTACCCTGTCTACCCATGTAACAGTATTAGATTTTATCCTTAAATTAACCTCTATTGACGTTGGTGGCCAGCTGGCTACTCTTGGGTTTGTTGGAATGTTGGGTTTTTCATATAATGACCCAAAAAATGGGCTCTACCAAAACTCTACTCTACAGAGCAGAACACTGAAGGGTTAACCAGCAAACAGGTGAACAAAACATACAGAGCAGGAGTGAATCCAAAGTGCTGTAAAAAAGAAAGGGCGAAGTAAAGACGACAAAACAATTGCTCCCATTTTCTGGTTGGCGGGACGTCATCACGACCGTGATTAAGGAATCAGACCTGCTGGGATTAGCATGAGAATGAGGCAGAGTTCAGCGTGCACTCAGAGAGGGGATTGTGGAGGATATTTAGACTCTATTCAGGGCGTAACAAAGGCCGGGCGATCAGGCGGGCGGGTTTATCCTGGCCTTGATTAAGCAGTGGGGAGGCCGTGCCTGCAGCGGTGAGAGAGTGATCACTCGGCGCTCTGGAAAGAACAGAGAACCGGGTCCAACTTCTGAGGGGACTCTGCGGTGGAGGACGGAGGGACGAAGGGAGAAAGACTTTGATTCGCTCTTGTGCTTTTCTTCTTAATCAGCCGGCGATTGATGAAACTCTTCCGGTTAGCTTCTTTTTCTCTGCTAAGGGTTTTTGCACGGCTGCTGCAGGCTAATGTGGCTAACGAGTGATAGAAGCTCATAGCCTAATTAGTGCTAAGCAGCGTGCATGCATAAACACTTGCCTTGTACTGTTGTACATGTGAAGTACCAGTCAAAAGTTTGGATACACCTTAAATTCAATGTTTTATCATTTTCTTTAAATGTTCTATGAAGAAAAACAGATGGAATTCTTAGCAAACAAAAAAAGTGTTAAACAAACCAGAATATGTTTTTAATATTTTAGATTTTCAATTCCAGTGCCTTTATATAATATTTTTAATTGTCAAATTGTATTCCTCTTTAAAATTGTTATTGCATTATGATGCAATTAGAACATCTAATAGTCTTCATATCAAAAATGATCCATTAAATCTTTTATTGCAATTAATTATTTTTTTATCATTTCATTTGCTACTGATATGAAAAATACATTGCTATATACAGGGTTAAAATCTTTGGTAGAAGATTGCAAAAAGCCAATAAAGAGCAAGATGCAATTTTTTTGGGACAATGTTTGGGACAATATTCATAATATTCAATAATTTCATTTGCATCTTGCTCTTTATTGGCTGTTTGCAATCTTCTAGCAAAGGTTTTAACCCTTTGTATTGCTATATATTCATTTTTAGAGGGTTATTTGAATCTATAATACAAATCAAAAGTCTGGACACACCCTAAATTCACTGTTTTTTCATTATTTTACAATGCTCTGTATTGCAGATTAATACTAAAGTCGTCCAAACTATAAAGAAATATCTATCTTTGCTGGATTTTCTCAGTCAGCTTTATGAGGTAGAGTCACCTGGAATTCAGGCTTTCAGTTAACAGCTGTGCTGAACTCATCAAGAGTTCATTACTTGAATTTCTTGCCTCTTAATAAAGTGTTTGAGAGCATCAGTTAAAGTAAAGTAGTGAAGAGGTAGAGTTACAGGTATACAGTGAATAGTGAATATTTGAGTAATGTTCTAATCCAGATTATGACAAAAAAAACTACTCAACTAAATAAAAAAAATACTTTAAGAAAAAATGAAGGTCTGGCAATCCAAATGTTATGATGAAACTGGCTCTCATCAGGACCGCACAAGTAAAGGAGGAGCAAGAATTTCCTCTGTTGTACAGGATAAGTTAATCAGAGTGTTACCAGCCTTAGAAACCTCAAGATAACAGATCCCCAGATAAGAGCACCTGAACGCTTCTTCACAGAGTATGTGGTTATATTTATATTATATTATATTATATGAACTCTTTATAACTTCAGCACAGCTGAACATTACTCAAATAAGGTTATTCACTGTATACCATTTAGTACACAAAACATTTAGATTTGCTTAGATGACAGTTTTGCACACCTTGGCTGGATTTTCTCAGTCAGCTTTATGAGGCTTTCAGTTAACAGCTGTAAAGAGTTAATTACTTGAATTTCTTGTCTCTTAATAAAGTGTTTGAGAGCATCAGTTAAAGTAAAGTAGTGAAGAGGTAGAGTTACAGGTATACAGTGAATAGTGAATATTTGAGTAATGTTCTAATCCAGATTATGAAAAGCAAGAACTACTCAACTAAGTAAAGAAAAAAAAATACTTTAAAAAATGAAGGTCAGTCAATCTGAAGCATTTCAGGAACTTTGAAAGTCACTGCAAAGACCATCAAAAACGTTATGATGAAACTGGCACTCATCAGGACTGTCCTAATGTCATAATGTAGGGAAAAAGAAAAACACTTCTTGATTAGTTGTGTAGTTGTGGCTGTTACATGGTGATTTGTAAAATAGTACAAATTTTAGTTTAAGTGTACGAACTTCTTTCTTGTCGTTCCTTTTAAAAGTGATTTGGGATGGGCATGTTGTCATGGTCATGACTGATTGTATTTTAAAGCAGCTAGCATTATACTATTATACCAGTGTTTTGGATTAGCCTGTCTAGTCGGTGTAAGACTGTGAAATGTGTTTTTCTCTGTGTATGGTGCAACAGTAATGTAGACTTGTGTGTGTGTTTGTGTGTGTGTGTGTGTGTGTGTCATCTCTTTGTTTCTACACTGTTAATCTGTTTTATCCTGATGAGGAATCATTTGAAGACTCTGAGATACTCCTTAATCTGATTTTGTCAGTTAAACTCTGCGTGTGTGTGTGTTTGTGTTTGTGTGTGTGTGTGCAGTTGTAATTATGTCAGAGGATTATGCAGCTTGAGGGCACTTGAGTGGCTATGTCTAGGAGGTAGTAGTAAAGGGCTTGACTGTGTGTGTGTGTGTGTGTGTGTGTGTGTGTGTGTGTGCTTTTAAAGCTCATTGAGAGCAGTGTGAGTGCAGTTGCAGGTTATTGTATAACAGCTGATTGTGAGGAGAGTAAAGGTTGGATTAACCCATATCAGTAATCTCAGATGACGTGTGTTATTCATATAACTGACCTTTAAGGCTCTGAGAATCGGAGGTTGAGCTGCTGCAGTGATTTTGCTGGGAAACATGGATTTTTCAAATGTAATTACTGGTTAAATACAACTCAATTACGTTTTATATACCGTATTCTTCACATTATAAGACACAGTTTCAATAAACGTTTATTTTCTGTCTTTTAATTCACCCAGCGGCGGGACCTGTAAAGCTGTAATTCTTAAAAAAAAAACATTTTCTTTTAAATAAAAATGACTGCTGGATGCAAATCTACAGATTTCTTTCCTGAAAACCGTTTATTTGGGTGAGTAAAGCTCTTCTGACAGCCCTCCACTGAGGAACCGCTAACTGTGCTAAGCGCTAGCTCTTTCTCAGTTCAGAGGTGAGTATTATCAGAGTGTAACTTGCTGTTGACCTCAGCTAGCACTGCTGGAGCAGCATTAGCATGAGCTGCTAACTGCGCTAAGCGCTAGCTCTTTCTCAGTTCAGAGGTGAATATTATCAGACTAACTTGCTGTTAACCTCAGCTAGCACTGCTGGAGCAGGATTAGCATTATCTGCTAACTGTGCTAAGCGCTAGCTCTTTCTCAGTTCAGAGGTGAGTATTATCAGAGTGTAACTTGCTGTTGACCTCAGCTAGCACTGCTGGAGCAGCATTAGCATTAGCTGCTAACTGCGCTAAGCGCTAGCTCTTTCTCAGTTCAGAGGTGAATATTATCAGACTAACTTGCTGTTAACCTCAGCTAGCACTGCTGGAGCAGGATTAGCATTATCTGCTAACTGTGCTAAGCGCTAGCTCTTTCGCCGTTCAGAGGTGAGTATTATCACACTGTAACTTGCTGTTAACCTCAGCTAGCACTGCTGGAGCATTACTAGCATTAGCTGCTAACTGCGCTAAGCGCTAGCTCTTTCTCAGTTCAGAGGTGAGTATTATTGGAGTGTAGCCTGTTGTTAACCCCGGCTAGCACTGCTGGAGCAGCATTAGCATTATCTGCTAACTGTGCTAAGTGCTAGCCTTTTCACCGTTCAGAAGTGAGTACTATCAGATTGAAACTTGCTGTTAACCTCAGCTAGCACTGCTGGAGCAGTATTAGCATTATCCTCTAAGAACTAGTTCAGAGGTGAGTATTATCAGCTTGCAGTTCAGAAATCAGTACTTGGTGAAATAATCCTGGTTTTCAATCACAGTTTTAATGCATCTTGGCATCATGTTCTACTCCACAAGTCTTACACACTGCTTTTGGAAAACTTTATGTCTTTACTCCTGGTGCAAAAATTCAAGCAGTTCAGTTTGGTTTGATGGCTTGTGATCATCCATCTTCCTCTTGATTATATTTCAAAGGTTTTCAATTTGGTAAAATCAAAGAAGTTCATCATTTTTAAGTGGTTTCTTATTTTTTTTTTTCCAGAGCTGCAGTGAATAGTATAAAGTGTCTTTTTACCCAGCTTGGCATTTTTAGAACCGTTTTATTGTCAGACTCTCCACTCAGGACCTCTGCAACAGTATGAATCCTGGTTAATGGTGTTGATCCAATGTTGGCCACCAGCTTTGTTCTCCTAGTAACATGATATTAATCCTTACAGAAGAGTGGCGACGGCTCCCTCGAGGCTTGTTTCTCACATCTGTTGTTTTGTGTGAGGCCTGGATTTCCTCCATGTTTATGACCAGAGCTTTTGTGCCGCTTTTATCACTGACCCACTTCTTCTGTGGGCTGATTCTGAGCCGTAAAATCTGCTCACATACTGTAGATAACGTACAGTAAGAATAAGAAGTGATGTAATATGATCTAAAACCAAAACTTAATGCTGCTATTTGAGCTGCAATGTAATCATACGCCATCATACTGGTGCTGTGTTAAACACTGCTCGCTTACTTATGGTACCATGGTCTGTTTTCAAATATGCACACTAGGCGTGTGCCAAATCGTGTTGTACACAATAATATGGCCAACATTTTTGAATTTCGCAAATATTATACCCTGAAAATTATCATAAAAAATAATCAGGGTTCTACTTTTTAGCTGTTTTTTAGCAAAATAAAAATTCACACTCTTCTCATTTCCCATTATGTATCTACTAGAGACAGATTATATCTGTCCAGTATCATTTATTTTACTTTAATCCTGGATATATGGAGATATTTGGAGTGCATTATTAATATCATGACAATTTAGATCAATTAGATAAATCAACAAATCTGTGTAGATTAACTTCCACTGTTTGTTTTTTTAAGAATTACGGTTTTGCTTTCTTAACTTATCTTAGCTTTTTTTAGGTCTCACCCCCCAGCGGCAAGACCTGCTAAATTAGAAGGCAAGTCAAGTTTATTTATATAGCACCTTTCATACACAATGGTCATTCAAAGTGCTTTACAAATTAGAAAATACAAAAAAGTTTTTAAAAATTTGGAAATAAAAATAAAATAAGAATAAAGCATGAATGATTCAAACATGATTTAAAAAAAGTTTTAAAGTCAAATTTAAATTTAAAACAATGAATTGGAAATAAAAATAAAATAAGAATGAGAATAAAAATAAGAATAAAACATGATTCAAACATGATTAAAATACATATATATATATATATATTTAAAGAAGGAAAATTAACAAAATGAATTAGAATAAAAGTGCTGTTACAGAATAAAAGTAGGCAGAGCTGCAGTGTTTTAAACTGAGCAGAAGGCCTGTTCAAACGTGAAGGTCTTCAGTCTGGATTTTAAAGTGTCTATTGTTGGGGCTCTTCTAACTCTCTCTGTCAACTGGTTCCATTTAAGAGCAACATGGCGACACCCCTGTTCCTTACTAGTGTTGGATAATGTGAACCTATACTCCAGTGCGCCTTTTAGTGCAAAAAATATGCGGTATGCTGTTTAGTTGTTGTTTACACTCCTCCAGTTATGAGCACATTTTTAAGCACACATAAACACACTCTTTACGGCTTCCCTCTGCCTGAACACCAGTGTTTAACCGCAGCAGAAGCCGCAGCCGTAGCCGCAGTGGCAGCAGCAGGTCATGCAGACCTGTAGGAGCAGGTGTTGACAGCACGCGAGTCTCCGGGCGACGCTGTCCGCCCTCTCCAGAGCTCTCAGCGGGAAGCGAGGGGGCGGGTGGGGTGTGTGAACCCGAGGCCTCTGGGAGCGCGGCACGCCCCGTAAGTGCAGTCTGAAAAGTCCTTGTTCTTACAACTGTTCCATCTGTGAAGATCCGCATTTACATCTCTGCTTTCGCCCTTGGGACGCCTGCCAAAAGCCCTACAGCTGGGTAGCGGGCGGGGGGCGGCTGGAGACTAATGCAAACTGGTGGGTGGTGGTGGAGGAGGGGGTGGGGGTGGATTTGGGGTGGAGATGGATTTTTTTTTGCTGGGAGGAAAGAACAGATCAAAAGATGTACCTTGTTTTTTTTTTTGGTTTTGCAACATTTACAACATTAGCAATTTATAGAAACTGTTTGACAAATTATTTGACATAGAATAATTATAAGTTATTATAGTCTAAGATTACGCATGTAATATCTAACCCATTTATAACCAAACGACCCAAAAAGTACAATAACAAAACTGCTAATTGAGCATAACAAAGTATAATACAATGAAACAACATATGAGTGTAACAGTATAACACAGTGTAACAGTATAAGTTAGTATAACACAGTGTAACAGTATAAGTTAGTATAACACAGTGTAACAGTATAAGTTAGTATAACACAGTGTAACAGTATAAGTTAGTATAATACAGTGTAACAGTATAAGTTAGTATAACACAGTGTAACAGTATAAGTTAGTATAACACAGTGTAACAGTATAAGTTAGTATAATACAGTGTAACAGTATAAGTTAGTATAACACAGTGTAACAGTATAAGTTAGTATAACACAGTGTAACAGTATAAGTTAGTATAATACAGTGTAACAGTATAAGTTAGTATAACACAGTGTAACAGTATAAGTTAGTATAATACAGTGTAACAGTATAAGTTAGTATAATACAGTGTAACAGTATAAGTTAGTATAATACAGTGTAACAGTATAAGTTAGTATAACACAGTGTAACAGTATAAGTTAGTATAATACAGTGTAACAGTATAAGTTAGTATAACACAGTGTAACAGTATAAGTTAGTATAATACAGTGTAACAGTATAAGTTAGTATAACACAGTGTAACAGTATAAGTTAGTATAATACAGTGTAACAGTATAACACAGTGTAACAGTATAAGTTAGTATAATACAGTGTAACAGTATAAGTTAGTATAACACAGTGTAACAGTATAAGTTAGTATAATACAGTGTAACAGTATAAGTTAGTATAACACAGTGTAACAGTATAAGTTAGTATAATACAGTGTAACAGTATAAGTAAGTATAATACAGTGTAACAGTATAACACAGTGTAACAAATAATAATACAGTGTAACAGTATAACACAGTGTAACAGTATAACAAAGTATAATACAGTAAACCGCATATGAGTGTAACAGTATAACACAGTGTAACAAATAATAATACAGTGTAACAGATTATACCAAAGTATAATACAGTGTAATAGAGTATAACAAAGTATAACACAATGAAACAGCATATGAGTGTAACAGTATAACACAGTGTAACAAATAATAATACAGTGTAACAGAGTATAACAAAGTATAACACAATGTAACAATGGATAACACAGTATAACAGTGTAACAGAGGTTAACAAATATAACACAGTGTAATAGATTATAATGCATTATACCTCAGTGAGTATAGCACAGTGTAACCAATTATAACAGAATATAACACAGTGTAACAGTAGATAACACAGTATAACATAGTGTAACAGTAGATAACACAGTATAACACAGTGTAACATTGGATAACAGAGTATAAAAGTGTAACAGAGGATAACACAGTGTAACAGAGGATAATGCATTATACCTCAGTGTACCAGAGTACAGCACAGTGTTACCAACAGTATAACAGTGTAACCACATTTTAAAATGTTAGCAACAATACTTTGTTTCTTTTGTCAGATCAAATCACATCACACCTTTTGCATTTGTGCTACTAGTGAGATGTGTGTTGTCTCTATAATCTATATTATGTGTGTGTGGGTGTGTGTAAGTGTGTGTGAGTGTGTTATTTTTTCGTAGACATTAATTGGCACACTGGCGACAGAAAACACAGCTGTAATTATAAGGTGCTCTCACTTCCCTCTCAGGATTTGTCAGTTATAGCTCTCACCATCTGCTCACTGCGGACACACACACACACACACACACACACACACACACGCAGACACTCAAACATGCAGACACACACCTGCTTCCTTCAGTCCCTAAATGCCAGCGAGTGTGTTACAGGTGTAATGCCCACGAGGATGCAGATGACCGATAATTAGTTGACTCTGTCTGTCAGCTAGGCTGTTGTCTTGGCGGCGTATGTGTGTGTGTGTGTGTGTGTGTGTGTCCTCATCCTGAGCTGAGAAAAACAACTCTCCCCCACACTGCTATTTTTGTGGTTCAGTGGCAGAAGTTTGCTTGTCTATATATATATATGTGTGTGTGTGTGTGTGTATGTGTGTGTGTGTGTAAGCACAGCAGGAGTTCACAAGCAGCACAACTCCACCCACCTGTGAATTAACACCCCCCAGTTCCTTCCTTCATCCCTTTCTTCCACGCTTCAGGTGGGACACACCCCTGAGGTGGGGTGGGATGTAGGTGGCAGGTGTGAGACAAACAGAGACAATGATTAATAACTGCAATGTCTCTATGTCCTTCTGTCCCTGTCCTGTTGATTTTGGATGTACCGTTGATGCACAGCACATTTCTGGGCTTAAATAATCTGAGGTTAGAGAAAAATGTGTAAAAATCACAATATATCATATATTATTGGATTTAGTCTTGCCCACCAGGGCTATATTCCTTTGAGGAACACTTGGAGATGCCCAAAAATGAGATTTGGAGATGCCCAAAAAGGACACTTGGAGATGCCCAAAAAGGACACTTGGAGGTGCCCAAAAAGGGCACTTGGAGATGCCCAAAAAGGACACTTGGAGGTGCCCAAAAAGGACACATGAAGATGCCCAAAAGGACACTTGGAGATGCCCAAAGGGACACTTGGAGATGCCCAAAAAGGACACTTGGAGATGCTCAAAGGGACACTTGGAGATGCCCAAAGGGACGCTTGGAGATGCCCAAAGGGACACTTGGAGATGCCCAAAGGGACGCTTGGAGATGCCCAAAAAGGACACTTGGAGATGCCGAAAAAGGGCACTTGGAGATGCCGAAAAAGGGCACTTGGAGATGCCCAAAAGGGACACTTGGAGATGCCCAAAGGGGCACTTGGGAATGCCCAAAAAGGACAATTGGAGATGCCGAAAAAAGGACACTTGGAGATGCCCAAAAAGGGCACTTGGAGATGCCCAAAGGGATACTTGGCGATGCCCAAAAAGGACACTTGGAGATGCCCAAAAGGACACTTGGAGATGCCCAAAAAGGGCACTTGGAGATGCCCAAAAATGACACTTGGAGATGCCCAAAAAGGACACTTGGAGATGCCAAAAAAGGACACTTGGAGATGCCCAAAAGGACACTTGGAGATGCCCAAAAAGGGCACTTTGAGATGCCCAAAAATGACACTTGGAGATGCCCAAAAAGGGCACTTTGAGATGCCCAAAAAGGACACTTGGAGATGCTCAAAAAGGACGCATGGAGATGCCCAAAAATGACACTTGGTGATGCCCAAAGGACACTTGAAGGTGCCCAAAAGAATACTTGGCAATGCCCAAAGGGACACTTGGCGATGCCAAAAAGGACACTTGGAGATGCCCAAAGGGACACTTGTAAATGCCCAAAAAACACTTGGAGATGCCCAAAGGGACACTTGGAGATGCCCAAAAGGACACATGAAGATGCCCAAAAGGACACATGAAGATGCCCAAAAGGACACTTGGAGATGCCCAAAGGGACACATGAAGATGCCCAAAGGGACGCTTGGAGATGCCCAAAGGGACGCTTGGAGATGCCCAAAGGGACGCTTGGAGATGCCCAAAGGGGCACTTGGAGATGCCCAAAAGGACACATGAAGATGCCCAAAAGGACACTTGGAGATGCCCAAAGGGACACTTGGAGATGCCCAAAGGGGCACTTGGAGATGCTCAAAGGGACACTTGGAGATGCCCAAAGGGACGCTTGGAGATGCCCAAAAAGGACACTTGGAGATGCCCAAAAAGGACACTTGGAGATGCCGAAAAAGGGCACTTGGAGATGCCCAAAAGGGACACTTGGAGATGCCCAAAGGGGCACTTGGGAATGCCCAAAAAGGACAATTGGAGATGCCGAAAAAAGGACACTTGGAGATGCCCAAAAGGACACTTGGAGATGCCCAAAAAGGGCACTTGGAGATGCCCAAAAATGACACTTGGAGATGCCCAAAAAGGACACTTGGAGATGCCAAAAAAGGACACTTGGAGATGCCCAAAAGGACACTTGGAGATGCCCAAAAAGGGCACTTTGAGATGCCCAAAAATGACACTTGGAGATGCCCAAAAAGGACACTTGGAGATGCCAAAAAAGGGCACTTGGAGATGCCAAAAAAGGACACTTGGAGATGCCCAAAAGGACACTTGGAGATGCCCAAAAAGGGCACTTTGAGATGCCCAAAAATGACACTTGGAGATGCCCAAAAAGGACACTTGGAGATGCCAAAAAAGGGCACTTGGAGATGCCCAAAAATGACACTTGGAGATGCTCAAAGGGACACTTGGAGATGCCCAAAGGGACGCTTGGAGATGCCCAAAAAGGACACTTGGAGATGCCCAAAAAGGACACTTGGAGATGCCGAAAAAGGGCACTTGGAGATGCCCAAAAGGGACACTTGGAGATGCCCAAAGGGGCACTTGGGAATGCCCAAAAAGGACAATTGGAGATGCCGAAAAAAGGACACTTGGAGATGCCCAAAAGGACACTTGGAGATGCCTAAAAGGGCACTTGGAGATGCCCAAAAATGACACTTGGAGATGCCCAAAAAGGACACTTGGAGATGCCAAAAAAGGACACTTGGAGATGCCCAAAAGGACACTTGGAGATGCCCAAAAAGGGCACTTGGAGATGCCCAAAAAGGGCACTTGGAGATGCCCAAAAATGACACTTGGAGATGCCCAAAAAGGACACTTGGAGATGCCAAAAAAGGACACTTGGAGATGCCCAAAAGGACACTTGGAGATGCCCAAAAAGGGCACTTTGAGATGCCCAAAAATGACACTTGGAGATGCCCAAAAAGGACACTTGGAGATGCCAAAAAAGGGCACTTGGAGATGCCCAAAAATGACACTTGGAGATGCCCAAAAAGGGCACTTGGAGATGCCCAAAAAGGACACTTGGAGATGCCAAAAAAGGACACTTGGAGATGCCCAAAAATGACACTTGTAGATGCCCAAAAAGGACACTTGGAGATGCCAAAAAAGGACACTTGGAGATGCCCAAAGGACACTTGAAGGTGCCCAAAAGAATACTTGGCAATGCCCAAAGGGACACTTGGCGATGCCAAAAAGGACACTTGGAGATGCCCAAAGGGACACTTGTAAATGCCCAAAAAACACTTGGAGATGCCCAAAGGGAGACTTGGAGATGCCCAAAGGGACACTTGGAGATGCCCAAAGGGACACTTGGAGATGCCCAAAGGGGCACTTGGAGATGCCCAAAAGGACACATGAAGATGCCCAAAAGGACACATGAAGATGCCCAAAAGGACACTTGGAGATGCCCAAAGGGACACTTGGAGATGCCCAAAAAGGACACTTGGAGATGCTCAAAGGGACACTTGGAGATGCCCAAAGGGACACTTGGAGATGCCCAAAGGGACGCTTGGAGATGCCCAAAAGGACACTTGGAGATGCCCAAAGGGACACTTGGAGATGCCCAAAGGGGCACTTGGAGATGCCCAAAAGGACACATGAAGATGCCCAAAAGGACACTTGGAGATGCCCAAAGGGACACTTGGAGATGCCCAAAGGGGCACTTGGAGATGCTCAAAGGGACACTTGGAGATGCCCAAAGGGACGCTTGGAGATGCCCAAAAAGGAGACTTGGAGATGCCCAAAAAGGACACTTGGAGATGCCCAAAGGGGCACTTGGGAATGCCCAAAAAGGACACTTGGAGATGCCCAAAAGGGACACTTGGAGATGCCCAAAAAGGGCACTTGGAGATGCCCAAAAAGGGCACTTGGAGATGCCCAAAGGGACACTTGGCGATGCCCAAAAAGGACACTTGGAGATGCCCAAAAAGGACACTTGGAGATGCCAAAAAAAGGACACTTGGAGATGCTGAAAAAGACACTTGGAGATGCTGAAAAAGACAATGGAGATGCAAAAAAGGACACGTGTAGATACCCAAAAAGGACACTTGAAGGTGCCCAAAAGAACACTTGGCAATGCCCAATGGGACACTTGGCGATGCCAAAAAGGACACTTGGAGATGCCCAAAGGGACGCTTGGAGATGCCCAAAAGGACACTTGGAGATGCCTAAAGGGACACTTGGAGATGCCCAAAAAACACTTGGAGATGCCCAAAGGGACACTTGGAGATGCCCAAAGGGACGCTTGGAGATGCCCAAAAGGACACTTGGAGATGCCCAAAGGGACACTTGGAGATGCCCAAAGGGGCACTTGGAGATGCTCAAAGGGACACTTGGAGATGCCCAAAGGGACGCTTGGAGATGCCCAAAAGAACACTTGGAGATGCCCAAAGGGACACTTGGAGATGCCCAAAAGGACACTTAGAGATGCCCAAAGGGGCACTTGGAGATGCTCAAAGGGACACTTGGAGATGCCCAAAGGGACGCTTGGAGATGCCCAAAAAGGACACTTGGAGATGCCCAAAAAGGGCACTTGGAGATGCCAAAAAAGGGCACTTGGAGATGCCCAAAGGGGCACTTGGGAATGCCCAAAAAGGACAATTGGAGATGCCGAAAAAAGGACAATTGGAGATGCCGAAAAAGGGACACTTGGAGATGCCCAAAAAGGGCACTTGGAGATGCCCAAAGGGACACTTGGCGATGCCCAAAAAGGACACTTGGAGATGCCCAAAAGGACACTTGGAGATGCCAAAAAAGGGCACTTGGAGATGCCCAAAAATGACACTTGGAGATGCCCAAAAAGGACACTTGGAGATGCCAAAAAAAGGACACTTGGAGATGCTGAAAAAGACACTTGGAGATGCTGAAAAAGACACTTGGATATGCAAAAAAGGACACGTGTAGATACCCAAAAAGGACACTTGGTGATGCCCAAAGGACACTTGAAGGTGCCCAAAAGAACACTTGGCAATGCCCAATGGGACACTTGGCGATGCCAAAAAGGACACTTGGAGATGCCCAAAGGGACACTTAGAGATGCCCAAAAGGACACTTGGAGATGCCCAAAGGGACACTTGGAGATGCCTAAAGGGACACTTGGAGATGCCCAAAGGGACGCTTGGAGATGCCCAAAAGAACACTTGGAGATGCCCAAAGGGACACTTGGAGATGCCCAAAGGGACGCTTGGAGATGCCCAAAAGGACACTTGGAGATGCCCAAAGGGACACTTGGAGATGCCCAAAGGGGCACTTGGAGATGCTCAAAGGGACACTTGGAGATGCCCAAAGGGACGCTTGGAGATGCCCAAAAGGACACTTAGAGATGCCCAAAAGGACACATGAAGATGCCCAAAAGGACACTTAGAGATGACCAAAAGGACACATGGAGATGCCCAAAAAAGACTTAGAGATGCCCAAAGGGACATCAGGGGGTATAAAAGTGGGGTAAAGTACCGTTTAGGCTACATCCATAAAGTTCCATAAACAACTTTATTAATAAACATGTGAGTGTGCAGAACCTTTAACAAGTACTAAAGAACATTAAACTCTTGTCATTTCATTGTGGGGACCAAAAATGGTTCCTTTAATGGCATCGCTTAGAGAACCATTTGAAGTATCTTAATTTTTAAAAGTGCACTCGACCTTGAAAGGTGTCCTGTGGTATCTGGTACCAAAATTATTGTAAGTTTATGGTGATGTGGGGATTCCATGGATCCCCTCAGTAAGACACATAGCACTTGGAATCCATGGTGCTATGACTGGTTCAGCAATTGTTGTTCCTTGACATGGAATTTTAAATAGCATTGACGAGAAATTAAGATGCTAGCACAGTAAGACTTCACTTAATACATTGATTAGATTTTGGATTTTGTTAATTTAACATTTTAACATTGAATTTCTTCATCCATCATCACCCCTCACCCAGCAAGTTAAGAACTTTGACCAGCTGGGTTTTGAAACCCATTACAAATCAGGACACGCTAACAGCTTCTTCCCCAGAGCTGTAGCACTCCTTAACCACAGTGGACACCTCTGAGTCTCCAAGCCTCACTCACTGAAATGAAATATTCATATGTGTACAGTTCTGATTCAGATTTTTTATCTTTATTCCTTTAGTACTTTTAACTATATTCCTATTCTATCATATGTTTACTGTACCTTCTTTTGTAGTGTAACGTTTGTCAATCTGTGTATTTTTACATGTCATACTTGTGTTGCTCTCACCAAGCCAAACTTCTTTTGTGTGCAACGTTCTTGGCGAATTAAAGTGATTCTGATTGTGCTTCATGTTTGTTTCCCAATGATTCCACTCAGACAAAACTTAACATCACTTTACACCAATAATATTCCAGTGCCGCTGCACTGCAGCAGCTTTACGCTATATTTTTTCCTCTCTGGTCTGGGTGCTGTAGTCCACGGCTGCATATTCCAGCACCAAGCAAGACATGACAAGATTTGCTGCCTCCGTTCTAATCTGTGTGGAGTAATCTGTTTGGGGATGTAATTCACATGGTATGTCTTTTGATTTGGATTAGCACCCCCAATCCTCTTAATGCATAGCTCAGTGGAAGTTATCAGTGACAGGGCTATCCCAGAGAGCCGTGCAAATCCACCCCAGCAGAACCAGGCAGCCCATTAACTCCCACTAATTCCCCCCTGCCCCAATCCCTCCAATCTCACACTCAAAAACCTCACAAACTTGCAGTAAAAGCCTTTCCCAAGAACCAGACGAACAACCCAACTCGACAAACTCGGTGATGTGAACATTAAACATGGCTTTGCATAGTTTTATAGATGTATTACACACAGAGTGATCTATTTTGAGCATTTATTTATTTTATTGTTAATGATAATTATGGCTTACAGCCAATGAAAACCTAAAATTCAGTATCTCAAAAATTAGATTATTATATGAGGCCAATTGGTACTTTTGGCAGTGTGGGTCATGTGCCAATTCCTGCTGGAAAATGAAATTTTCTTTACCTGCTGTAAAATCTTTTGGTAGAAGCTACACTGACTTTGAACTGGTGCCGAAATTTGACTCCCCTTGACGAAGTGCTGGTGCGTCATGCAGCAGTATGAACACAAACGCTTAGTTATTAATATGAAGTATAGAGAGACTCCGCCCACGTAGCTGATGATGCTTACTAAACTAAAAAGAAATAAGAGACCACTTAAAAATTATACGTTTCTTTGATTTTACCAAATTGAAAACCTCTGGAATATAATCAAGAGGAAGATGGATGATAACAAGCCATCAAACCACCAAACTGAACTGCTTGAATTTTTGCACCAGGAGTAAAGCAGCATAAAGTTATCCAAAAGCAGTGTGTAAGACTGGTGGAGGAGAACATGATGCCAAGATCCATGAAAACTGTGATTAGAAACCAGGGTTATTCCACCAAAGATTAATTTCTGAACTCTTAAAACTTTATGAATATGAACTTGTTGTTTTCTTTGCATTATTTGAGGTCTGAAAGCTCTGCATCTTTTTTTTGTTATTTCAGCCATTTTTCATTTTCTGCAAATAAATGCTTTAAATGACAATATTTTTATTTGGAATTTGGGAGAAATGTTGTCTGTAGTTTATAGAATAAAGCAACAATGTTTTTTTACTCAAACATAAACCTATAAATAGCAAAATCAGAGAAACTGATACAGAAACAAGAAGGTGGACATAATGTTATGCTTGATTGGTGTGTGTATACTCTCTCTCTCTTTCTGTGTGAGTCAGTGTGTTTGAGTATTCCCTTTAAAGCTTTACGCATTTGATCCCAGCATGGCCTGATCCTGGCGGTTCCGCGCACACTGACTGCTTGAAAGGCGCTTGATCCGAGCCAGTGGCATCTCCTCCGTCGCAGATTTGCCAGAAGCTCCCTCTGACTGCAGCGTGATCCCGCTTTCAATCAAATAACTATGCAAAAACACCCATGAATCATTTAAATCCTTCACTCAATATTCCTGATCCTTTCAGGTTCTTTATAATTTAATAAACAGGATTAGAGTCATCTGCTGGAAAAGGAGCAGTCTTGTTCCAGAAGATTCTCTCTCTCTCTCTTTCTCTTTCTCTTGCGCACTTTCTCTCTCTCTCTCTCTCTCTCTCTCTCTCCCTCTCTCTCGCTCTGTCTCAGAGTGCTGTCTCTTATTAAGTACTGTAAGATTACAGCGGTCTAATCTTTGCGAACACATGTTGGGGAGAATAAAAGCAGTTTTTTTATTTGCGGAAACTGCAGCGCAAGTTTAGCTGGGAACGAGCTCGCTCCATAATCTCATCTGCGTCTTTTTTCCTCCTCTTTCAGAACGTTGTTCTTATATAATATGATGTGTGTGTGTGTGTGTGTGTGTGTGTGTGTGTATAAGTGTGTGTGTTCATGCATTTGCACAGCACAGGGCCTTGTGAGCAAAAACAGCCCAAGCTGCAGGATGTAAATCCACCTGTTTTAAAAAGAGCTTGCTTTTTTATGTGTTTATTCTCTCTCTTCATCTCTCTCACTCTCTCTCGTTCTCTCTCTCCCTGGTGCGGTGCGATGTAAGGGATTAGTGTTGGTGTTGGCTGCTCTTTGGGAGATGGTGGTGAGAAGATGAGGATAAGTTAAGCTCTAAATCCGAGTCTTAGCTTTCTTATCCTGAGCTGCAGGAGGAAGTGTGTGTGTATTTGAGTGTGTTTAAGTGTGTGTGTGTACTGAGTTTTGCTGCTTAACTGAAGACTCTGCAGTATCTACTCTCTCTCTCAGTGTACTAGGCCTGTTCCAATAGCTATTTTCCTAGTATACGAAACAATATATTATATATACGTATATATGTATATATATACGTATATATACTATTGTCATTTTAGCGATATATAGGTGAGCCACAATACAGCTTGATTTGGGGCATGGGAGTATGTTTTGCTATCGTAACGATGGGAAAAGTACACCTTGCACGACTCGAAACATGCAAAAGGCATGTACTATTTCTCTTAATTTATCATGAGTGTGTGGTTAATTTTGAGAGTAATGTGAAATAAAACCAATCAGTGTGTCACTTGCCATTCCCTTTAAGAGCCAGGTGCTCTCTGACTTTGGCAGATTGCTATTTTAACAGTGCAGCTACCTGGACATGTTCAATGCTTCTCAGCAGAGGAAACTGACCCTCTTGTACACGCTGTGAAGGTGCAGAAGCAGGTAATTTACAGGAACAGCAGTGTTATTTTATGTCGTATTCTGTTTATTGTGTAGGGGTATGTGCATAATTAAGAAGCACCTGTGTTGCCAAGATAGAAATGAGCGTTTGACAAATGACATCTTTCTAGGTTGTTTTCAGCCAGTGGTGCACCTGTGTTTTTTGTTGGCAAGATAGCAATATACCAGAAATTTACCTGAACACACCTCATTTTGAGACCACCACGCTTACTATGACTACCTAGCAACACCTTAGCAACCACCTAGCAACTGGTTAGTGACATCATAGCAACCACCAAAGACACCTTGGCAACACCTTAGCAAGCACCTAGCAACTCCTTAGCAAGCACCTAGCAACTGGTTAGTGACATCATAGCAACCACCATGGATACCATAGCAACACCTTAGCAACCACCTAGCAACACCATAGCCACCACCACAGAGACCATAGCAACACCTTAGCAACCACTTAGCAACACCTTAGCAACCACCACAGAGACCATAGCAACACTTTAGCAACCGCATAGCAACACCTTAGCAACACCTCAGCAACCACCATAGTGAACGGTGGGAGCCATTTTAGCTGCGCAACTATCCTGCGTTTCCGTCAGGAAATGCATTTTTCTATTTAAACACTGTGGTCCTGTATCTGTTTCTCTGCATACTCTATTATATATAATACAATATTATTATCTGACAATCAGGACCCACATGACAGACCCCCACAGTAAACCCAGTGTAAAATGGGTGGGGCTATACTGCTGTAGATTGAATTGTCGGGGTTAAACTCCTGTAGCTTGAATATGGGGGTTTAAAGTGCTGTTGGGGAGGTTTTGTACAGTTTTCCTGTAAATGTGTATACAGTGAATCTTGCCCCAGGCTACCTGTGCCACGCTGTGCCTGTGCCCTTGCCCGGACCCCTGTGTTCTCTGCGGGCCGGTATCTGTAGCCCCCGCTTCCCCGGGCTCTCCTGCTGCAGCTGGGAGTATGTCCCGCGCACTCAGGTGCAGCGTAATTGCAGTAATGAACTCCTAGGTAGACTTATACACTCCACTGCTTCCTCCCAGACACAACGCCAAAACAAATCTTGTCATAATTAGCTGTAATCCTGCTCATTACTGCTGGCTTAATTAGCCTATTAATAACACATCCTGGGAGAGCTTGTTTGCTGCGCAGGCAAATGTTTGTTCCTAAATTAGCAAACAAGGAGACAACGGCATTGTTCAAACACAGGCACTCTGACAATGCAAAGCAGACAGGATTAAAACCAGTCAATGCCAGGGCTTATTCGTGGGTAAGTGAGAGAGTGTGTGTGTGTGTGTGTGTGTGTAGTTGTGTGTGTCTGTGCATGCATAGGTGAGATCTTTTCCCTTAGGGTTCAAAACCTGCATATCTGTAAAAACTAATATCGAACAATATGGTAGCAATAATGCTCTGTTAAAGTCTTTAGTATAGACCCAAGGACCCTACCTGCGCAATATACACCTCTGGAAAAAAGAAAAAAAAAGTGACCACTAAAAAATTATGAGTTTCTTTGATTTTACCAAATTTAAAACCTTTTGGTATATAATCAAGAGGAAGATGGATGATCACAAGCCATCAAACCAAACTGAACTGCTTGAATTTTTGCACCAGGAGTGCAGGCATAAAGTTATCCAAAAGCAGTGTGTAAGACTGGTGGAGGAGAACATGATGCCAAGACGCATGAAAACTGTGATTAAAAAACAGGGTTATTCCACCAAATATTGATTTCTGAACTCTTAAAACTTTATGAATATGAAACAACAATGTTCATTTTATTCAAACATATACCTATAAATAGCAAAATCAGAAAAGCTGATTCAGAAACTCAGAGCTGTATAAGTGAGCCGCCAAACAAGCAATGTGCAGCTTGATTTAGGGCGTGTCAGCATGTCTTTGCTATCGTAACGTTGGGAAAAGTACACCCTGCAAAGCTCGAAATGCATTAAAGGCATGTATTAATTATCTTTATTAATTATGGTTGTGTTGGGCGTAATGTACATTAAAACCAATCAGCGTTTCACTTGCCATCAACAGAGATTAATAAAAAAATTACCTGCCCGTTCACGCTTGTGCACGCTTGTGGGTATATGTGTGTTGGGAACGCGCGGACTGTTGACGTCTGTCTAGGTTGTATTCTGTCAGTGGAGCACCTGTGTTTTCCGTTGCCAATATAGCAATACTCCAGAAATTTACCCATCGGCATAGGTATATTCACAAACACTGTTGCTATTTAAACAACGAAGGTGGAAGGCGAGAAAATAGACTGAAAACATTATGATGTACCACAGCAACCACCTAGGAACCCCTTAACAAACATCTGGAATATTGTAGCAACATTTATTAATAGTAGTAATACCGTTTCAATCATTATGTAAAGATATCTGTAAAGAAATGAATTCACAGGTTTCAGGAGGATACACTGGAAAACTGTGGGGTATGGGCCCTTTAAGGGTCACTGGAGGACAGATGTTGTATCTGGTTGTGTTGAGTGATTTGTGCATTTAAGACTAAATCTAAGCTCACTGACTCACGACACACACACACACACACACACACACAAATAAGCATGTGCACGCATGCACACTATACAATGACACACACTTGGGTTCCCCTGGGTCCATTCAAGCACATGCCGGGCGAGTGTGTGCGGGGGTGTCAGCGTGTGAGTGGCGTGTACAAGCTGCATAAATAAAGCATGCGCTCGCTGCTCACTGACACACAGCTACTGTAAGCAGACACTGCTGATACAAGCCAGGCCACGTTCTCTCTCTCTCTCTCCCTTTTTCTCTCTCTCTCTCTCTCTCTCTCTCTTATTCTCATTCGACCCCTACTGCATTACTTTTGCCACATTTCTACACCCACATTTAATACTGTTCTAAAATATATTTTTTACCCATGATATATTGAGGAAAGAAGAAGGCCAGAGACTCGGATCTCAGATCATTGCAAGTTACTTAATACGATGCTCATACAGCATTGCTAATCTACTGGTAGTACTTCTCTAAAGGAGCTAGACAAGATGTATCCTTGTCTGCATTTGCACGTCTCTGTCAGCAACCAAGTGATTATACTCATCAGAAGGGGTGTCCACAAATATTTGGCCATTTCAACATCACTACCACAGTGTTAGTACATCAGCTACTAGCCATATTTACCATTAGTACCATTCTCTTTAAAAATCAGTGTCGCTAATGTAGGATTACACCATCTACGGGCTTTTATTGTTACAGACCTCATTTAACATCACTACCACAGTGTTAGTACATTAGTTACTAGCCTAATCTCTCATTACTACCAGTCTCTTTCAACATCATTACCACAGTGTTAGCATCCTCATCCAAAATCACTGTCACTAATGCATTAGCACACCATCTACAGGCTTTTATCGTTACAGACCCTCATTCAAAATCACTAGAACAGTGTTAGCACACCAGCTACTAGCCTTATCCCTCATCAGTACCATCCTCGTCCAAAATCAGTGTCGCTAATGCATTAGCACACCATCTACAGGCCTTTATTCTTACTGACATTGTTCAACATCACTACCACAGAGTTAGTACATTAGTTACTGGCCTTATCCCTCATCAGTACCATCCTTGTCCAAAATCAGTGTCGCTAATGCATTAGCACACCATCTACAGGCCTTTATTCTTACTGACATTGTTCAACATCACTACCACAGAGTTAGTACATTAGTTACTGGCCTTATCCCTCATCAGTACCATCCTTGTCCAAAATCACTGTCGCTAATGCATTAGCACACCATCTACAGGCTTCCATCATTACCGAACATCACTACCACAGTGTACATCAGCTACTGGCCTTATCCACCATCAGTACCATCCTCATCCAAAATCAGTGTCGATAAAAATAATAAAGCATTATCATGAATAAATCATTAGCACGACATCTATAGGCCTTCATCGTCACCAACCTCAATCAACATCACCACCATAGCGGCTGACATGCTTACACGTGGAACTGTGTTCTCTGGAATGATAGTTGGCACCCTGTTAAAAGTGTGGAGTTGGGTGGTAGTCACTAAATGCGATTAAATCATCACAGCAATGTTTAAAAAAGGATTTTCTATAGTTATTATTATTTTTTGAGACAGTTATAAAAAAAAAATCTTTCATTTTGACCAAGTAATAGTAGTAGTTTATGTATCAGTATATTGTGTGTGTGTGTATGTATGTGTGTGTGTGTGTGTGTGTGTGTTGCTGAGACGTTTCCTGCTCTGGGAGAATGTCGGCATGTTAAGGAAGTGAAATGGATCAATTCATGTATTTTTGTACCTCTGTTTCTTTAAGAAGTGAAAACTGGCAGACATACTGAAATTCTGTTCAGAACGAGTGAATAATTTATGACCTATCTCTCTCTCAGATATGTGTGTGTGTGTGTGTGTGTGTGTGTGTGTGTGTTGTGTATACGTGTGTGTTTTGTGTGTGAGGGAGTTTGAATTACAGAGGCTGGATTGTGCAGACTATAGTTTACAGTATTAATCATTCATATGGGAACTAGAACTGGGCTTGCTTACAAAAGCAGTAAATAATCTCTTTGATGCAGAAATCTGAGATGCAGGTAGGTGTGTGTGTGTGTCTGTGTCTGTGTGTGTGTGTGTGTGTGTGTGTTTGTGTGTGTGTGTGTGTGTTGAATGTGTGTCAGCATCTTGTCATTTCAGTTTGTTCAGCAAACCTCAAATCTTTATTCTGTAGAGAATTAAAAAAATAGTGTAATAAAATTTAAACAATTGAGGATACTATTTTTAGGACAAAGTCATATTGTTTTAAGAATAATACTTTTAGCATAAATGAGTAATACTTTGAGAGTAAAGTCATAATAAAAATAATCCTAATATTTTAAGAATTAATTATGTATATATATATATATATATATATATATATATATATATATATATATATATATATATATATATATTAAGAATAATATTTCAAGTACAAAGTTGTAATATTCTGAGAATAATAAAGTAATATTTTGCAAATTATATATTTTTTGGACAAACTCATATTGTTTTGAGAATAAAGTTGTAATATTTTGAGAGAATTTTGTTTTTAGAATAAAAAATTAAGAATAATATTTCAAGTACAAAGTTGTAATATTTTAAGAATAATAATGTAATTTTTAAAATGTTATAAAGCTTTATTCTGTAGAGAATTAAAAAATAGTGTAATAAAATTTAAACTCCACTTAAAATGGCAAAATAACTGAATTCAGAGCATTCACATTTAATAGTCACATTTTTTTAATATTTTAAGAATAATGTAATAATTGAGGATACTATTTTTAGGACAAAGTCATATTATTTTGAGAATAAATAATACATTTTCAAGCTAAAGTAGTAATACTTTGAGAGTAAAGTAATTATATTTTAAAAATAAAGTCTTAATATTTTGAGAATATCTCTTTTTATTACAATATTTTGCGAATAATACTTTAAGGACAAAGTTGTAATATTTAACAATAATGTAGTAAAATTTGGAGAGTAATATTTTGAGTACAAAGTTGTAATATTTTGAGAATTCATTTTATTTATTTTTATTTAAATACATATTTATATAAATAAATACTTTTAGGATTAAATTATAACATTTGAAAATTAAATAAATTGGCACACGAAGCAGACAGTCGCATTATTATGGTCAAAAACTGCTGCCTTTTAAATGTATAGAGAAAGAAATATAACAAAAGTAAAGTAGTAAAGTTTTAAAGTAATGTAATTGCAGCACCTAATATATAGATTGTATAAATATTCATATTATTTAGATTTATATAAACATCTACAGTGAAATGTTAGTGTTATAAATGATATAAAGTTGGGGATAATAGCTGTTTAATTTCTTACTTTCTGAGCTGATCTGATTCCAAGCTCTCCCAAAACTACAGCTTTCAAATCAAAGCCAAATTACTGCTGGTTAATGCTCACACTTCTGACCCGCACTCAATCAAACCAACGGAGCAAGTGGCTTGGAAAAATTCCACCTTATATAATGACCCTGGCAGAGGAGCGCTCCAGTGATTGAAGCTTACAGTATAATTCATAATCATAATCATGATGATGATGATGAAGATAATGATGATGATGATGATGAGCACCTCTTCACTACTTATGCTGGCACATTTCACACTGTTCTCCCAGCAGTTCACACTGATAAGGACTGTATACATACATATGCATATATATTCATACACACACACACACACACACACACACAAATAGAAAGCCCAGAATGCATTGGGGCCGGCAGGAGGCAGATGGCGACGCATGTCCTGGGTGGCTCCTGGTTTGGCAGGGACCCAAAGGTGGCACAGGCGCTGGGTTTTTGATGAGCTCGGCACATACGGAACCACAACATCTGGGTCTGCCATGTGTCCTTTATACACAGCCAAAACACCACCACCAGAACACACACACACACACAAATATGTATACACAAACCCAAACAAGCCAGCTGCAGCCAAGGTACTGTGAGCTAAACATCATGAATTATGTATGCGTTTGTGTGTGTGTGTGTTTGTGTGTGTGTGTGTGTTTGTGTGTGTGTGTGTGTGTGTGTGTGTGTGTGTATGTGTGTTGGGGTCCAGCTCTGACTTTGATTAAAAATCTAAAAAGGCCATGAATATGCAAAAGACATTACAGCAGCCCGGAGCAACTGATTCGTCAATTGTCCGAATTTCATACCGAATATCTCCTCCGGGATAGGATAATCAGAGAGAGAGAGAGAGAGAGTGAGAAATTAAATGAGACAAAGAGAGAAAGAGAGAGGGACTGAAACATAATCAGAGTGAGAGAGAGAGAGAGAGAGAGAGAGAGATTAAATGAGACAAAGAGAGAAAGAGAGAGGGACTGACACATAATCAGAGTGAGAGAGAGAGAGAGAGATTAAATGAGACAAAGAGAGAAAGAGAGAGGGACTGACACATAATCAGAGTGAGAGAGAGAGAGAGAGATTAAATGAGACAAAGAGAGAAAGAGAGAGGGACTGACACATAATCAGAGTGAGAGAGAGAGAGAGAGAGAGAGAAATGGAATGAGACAAAGAGAGAGGGACTGAAACATAATCAGAGTGAGAGAGAGAGAAATGGAATGAGACAAAGAGAGAGAGAGAAAGAGAGAGAAAGATGGAGAAATGGAATGAGACAAAGAGAGAAGGACTGAAACATAATCAGAGTGAGAGAGAGAGAGAGAGATTAAATGAGACAAAGAGAGAAAGAGAGAGGGACTGAAACATAATCAGAGTGAGAGAGAGAGAGAGATTAAATGAGACAAAGAGAGAAAGAGAGAGGGACTGACACATAATCAGAGTGAGAGAGAGAGAGAGAGAGAAATGGAATGAGACAAAGAGAGAGGGACTGAAACATAATCAGAGTGAGAGAGAGAGAAATGGAATGAGACAAAGAGAGAGAGAGAAAGAGAGAGAAAGATGGAGAAATGGAATGAGACAAAGAGAGAAAGAGAGAGGAATTGAAATATATATATATATATATATATACAGAGTGAATGAGTGAGAAATGGAATGAGACAGACAGAGAGAAAGAGAGAGAAATGGAATGAGACAAAGAGAGAGGGACTGAAACATAATCAGAGTGAGAGAGAGAGAGAAATGGAATGAGAGAAAGAGAGAGAGAGAAAGAGAGAGAAAGATGGAGAAATGGAATGAGACAAAGAGAGAAAGAGAGAGGAATTGAAATATATATATATAGAAAGTGAATGAGTGAGAAATGGAATGAGACAGACAGAGAGAAAGAGAGAGAAATGGAATGAGACAAAGAGAGAAAGAGAGAGAGTAGAGATAACAAAGACAGACAGACAGTAAGAGAGAAAGAGAGAGAGAGATTGAGAGAAGGAATATAGACAGAACGAAAAGAGAGATTGAGAGAGGAGAGAAGGAGGACAGAGACAAATAAATTAATGAGATAGATTGAGACAAAGAGAGGGAAAGAGAGAGTAGAGAAGATAAAGACAGACTGAGAGAGAGACAGTGAGAGGAGAAATACAGACAGATTGGCGAGAGGAGAGAAAGAGGACGGAGACAAGTAAATTAATGAGAGATTGAGACAAAGAGAGAGAGAGACAGTGGGGGGGGGTTGTGTTGGATTGCTGTTCTATCTTAATTACTGAGCTCCTCTCAGGCCTAATGAGTGATTGGCAAGGCTTTAAAGACTGCTGCTGTGTGGGACTGGTGTGTGTGTGTGTGTGTGTGTGTATACACCTGTGTCTGAAAGTGGATGCTTTTTGTGTGTGTGTTTGTGTGTATGTGTGTGAGATGGTTAGAAGCATGGCATATATAGAGAGAGTGAGGGCAAGTGTGATGGAGTGTGTGATGGTGTGTGTGTGTGTGAGTGTGTGTATGTAAGTGTGTGTGAGCTGAATGTTAACTCCTCTCAGTTCAGGCTGCTCTCCTCAGAGGCCGGGCTGAATGATTCACGGCCGCTCGGCGGCTCCGCATCCATTAGATTGTTTTAATTAAGCTTAATTAGAGCAGTGATTACAATCGCGGGCTTGATACCTGCTATTAAATCATCCATCCATAAATGTTGTACTTAAATGTTTAAGGGGCAGGCAGGGGGGAGTTGGGGGGATGAAAAGAAAATGAATGATGAGTGTGAACAGGCTATGCTTGTGGCAAACTGCCAGCCATTAGCAGCCTTTGTGTGTGTGTGTGTGTGTGTGTGTGTAGTTTAAATTGTTTCAGGTCAAAAATCTAGAAAAAAACAAAAACAGAATTGAGCTACGGTACATATTGGCACGAATGTTCTAATAGAGTAGATTAAGGTATGGTATTTTAATTTTTACTGATCTTTGGTTTTTGATGTTAGCCAACCAATCAGGCTGCATGGGACTGAGCCATATTTTGTCATTACTATTTATTATAGAATATTGTGCATCTACAATGGTAAATTTGCAATGCATGGCAAGGAACGAAAAAGATATGGCATGGCAAAATTGGGGCAAGACCAGCCATGGTAAGACAAAGTAAGGCATATAATGACATGGAATCCAAGGGTTAAGCTATGCAAGACATGGAAAGTCAAGGTTTGGCATGGCATGGTATGTCAAGTCACGGCAAGACAAAACAAGACGTTTCAATGCATGGCGCAGTAGGCCATTAAAAACAAGGCAAACAATAGCAAGGTGTGGCCAAACAAGCAAAGATAGATAGATAGATAGATAGATAGATAGATAGATAGATAGATAGATAGATAGATAGATAGATAGATAGATAGATAGATAGATAGATAGATATCTATAGATTGGCATGGCAAGACAAGACAAGACGAGGCAAGACAAGGCAAGGCAGGGTGAGGCATAACAAACCAAGACAAGGCAAGGCAAAGAAAAACAAGGCAATGCAGGGTGAGGCATGGCAAGACAAGACTAGACAAGGCAAGGCGTGGCATGGCAAAACAGGACAAGACAAGGGAAAGCAAAAATGGTGAGGCATGGCCAATTAAGACAAGGCAGGGCAAGGGATAACAAAACTAGACAAGGCAGGGCGAGGCAAGGCATGACAAGGCAAGACTAGACAAGGCAGGGCAAGACAAGGCAGGGTGACTCATGGCAAGACAAGACAAGGCAGGGTGAGGGAGGGCAAGGCGAGGCATGGCAAAACAAGACAAGACAATGCAGGATGAAGCATGGCAAAACACAAAATAAGACAAGGCAATGTAGGGCAAGGCATAACAAACCTAGACAAGACAAGACAAGACAAGACAAGGCATGGCAAGGCAGGACAAGGTAGGGCAAATCAAGACAAAACAAAACTAGGCAAGGCAGGACAAGGCAAGGCAGGACAAGGCATGGCAAACCAAGACAAGACAAAACTAGACAAGACAAGGCAGGGCGAGGCAAGGCATGACAAGACAAGGCAAGGCACGACTAGAAAAGGCAGGGCAAGACAAGGCAGGGCGACTCATGGCAAAAGCAAGACAGATCAATGCATGGAAAAGCAAAAAAAGCATGGCACAGCAAGACGAGGCAGATCATGGCAAAGTAAAGCAAGCAATGGCATGTCAAAGGAATGGCATGTTGTGGAAAAGCAAGGCAAAGCCAGGAATGTCAAAAGCTCTCCAGATAAGAAATGGCAAGACAAGACAAGACAAGTTAAGCCAAGTAGTGGCAATGCGATGCAAGGCATGTCCTGGAAAACATGGCAAAGCATAAAATAACAGGGAAAGGAATTGCATCTTGTGGCAAAGCAACACAACATGAGACATGGTCAAGGCAGTTTAAGTCAAGTCATGACATTGCAAAGCGAGGCAAAGGAAGGCAAGCCAGGGCAATGCATAGCACAGTATGTCGTTGTAAAACAAAGCAAGTTACAGGAATTAGTTTAATTTGTTACAGAATAATAACATTTTTGTAGAAAATAATTAACTTTGTTGTGTGTTTGACTCCCGACACAGTCTAAATGATCTGCAGTCTCCATGAGCAGAATGGCAGAATAAAAGAAGAGAAAATTGAGGTTGAGTTGAAGGGTTGAGGAAGTGAGACAGAAAGAAAGAGAGAGAGAAAGAAAGGGATTGTGAACACATCGAAAGAAAGAGAGAGAGAGTCCCGCTAGCGCCTGTGGTTTTTAAGTGCCTTGTAAACGTGTCAGTGATATTAAGTGCTCATTAAATTGTGCGAAGCTGCAAGGCAGCACAGCTCTGGTTAGTGGTGATCCATCTCCTCCAGGGCTGCAAAAACGCATCGATCTGAAGGCCGCAGTTCAACTGCATCGATTCTGGAAGGTTCAATAAGATCAATACGTTCAATTATATAACATTGAAACCTGGAATGTTTACTTGAATCAACCGAAATAATAAATATAATAGACCTTTGAAGTAGTGTCATCGTGTTGTAGAAAATGGTCTAGAATGACTTGGAATAACATCTCCATTGATCTACAATGAAAGTAAAACAACAATGATTATAGAAAAGCATTGACACTGCAATGTTTCTCAACAGTGAAGCCATCATAGGTCTAGGGCCTTTGCTGTCTGCAGTATGAGGTATTTGTAGCTCCGCCCACCCTGTGTTTCAATGTGTTTCAATGCTACAACAGTCCCGTTTTTCTTCTTGAATCTGTTTTTCCATTTCCAGTGACCCAATAATTCTGAATTGTTTTAGTTTTCCCTGTGCTAAATTTGTATTTGTTTAAAAAATGCTATTCTCTTATAACATAAGAAGGCAGGGCTTGAAACTCAATCAGCTTGAGTAAAAGTGCATATGAAGATTTTTGAAGAGTTTGCTCTTCTTGAATCAGCCCCATTAGCAGCACCATGATTGCTCATGTAACCAGTAAAAGCTGTTATAGCAAAAAAGAGGTCCAGACCAATCTGTTTTTAGAATAAATATATACAGCTCTGAAAAAAATAAGAGTTTGAAAATTGAAAACCTCTGTTATATATGATCAAGGGGTAGATTAATGATCGATCACAAGCCATCAAACCAAGCTGAACTGCTTGACGTTTTGCACCAGGAGTAAAGCAGCATAAAGTTATCCAAAAGCAGTGTGTAAGACTGGTGGAGGAGAACATGCCAAGATGCATGAAAACTGTGACTGAAATGAAACCATTATCATTTTCATATTTTCTGCAAATAAATGCTCTAAATGACAATATTTTTATTTGGAATTTAGGAGAAATGTTGTCTGTAGTAAACAACCATGTTTATTTAATTCAAACATAAACCTATTAATAGCAAAATCAGCGAAACTGATTCAGAAAGTCAAATGGTCTCTTAATGTTTTCCAGAGCTCTATGTGGCTTTGCAGGAATGGTAGCAGAGGCACATTAATACCATTTATTATAATATGTTGCACTCAGGAACAGTACTGCTTTAACATAAATATAATTGAATTAATGGTGTTGCACTGGAACATGTTAATAATCAGAATCAGATCATGTCCTCTCTGATGTTCACCACAGCCAAAAGGTCTAATATATGCCTTGCCTGACCCAAGTGGGCTCAGTGCTGGTGTGTTAGGGGAAACCTCTAGCCTGCCAGTGCTGTAGGTGTGTGACTCTGTGTGTTGGTGGCATGGTTGAAGGGTGAGCAGTTCCAGGGCGGGCGTCTCCAGCTGGCGGGTCAGACTGGCAGGACAGGCTGACTGGTGCTGGTTGGGAGCTGTTACAGGCTGTTATCACAGAGTGCAGCCGATGTTGTGGCAGAACGGCCTGGCTGAGGACGGGGTTGCTGGGAACAATGAGGGATCACACACTGACCACACATACATTCTAATGTGGAATAATGAATAATGCAACCTGAGTGGGCATGCTATCGGTTGGACTAGATGACATCCAGTTGGTCAAGACATGGTGCCAATAGATTCATATTTGTTTTCTTACTCCAGAGATTCCTATTCTGTTGCCAGTACTTTTCTCAGGGACTTGACAAACTCTGGGATTGTGTGCATGTGCCCATCTGTGTCAGCAAAGGGTGCAACAAAATGTGGCATGATGCTAAATAACTGATCAGCACTTTGATTTATCAGTCTATTCATGCTTTAGTATATAGCACAGTAATACTAAGATACTAGATAACTGATCAGCACAGTGATTTATCAGTCTACTCATGCTTTAGTATAGAGTGCAGTAATACTAAGATACTAAATAACTGATCAGCACAGTGATTTATCAATCTACTCATGCTTTGGTATAGAGCGCAGTAATACTAAGATACTAAATAACTGATCAGGACAGTAATTTATCAGTCTACTCATGCTTTAGTATAGAGTGCAGTAATACTAAGATACTAAATAACTGATCAGCACAGTGATTTATCAGTCTACTCATGTACATGTGATGTTGTATTGTTGTTGCAAACAAAAAAAAACCCTTACATTGTCTCCTTAAACGTTCAGTGGCCACAACCGTTTACAGTCACGCAGTGCAAGAGAATATAGAAATGCAAATCCTATGCAAGCTCCAGCGTAGGTAAACGCTTTGAATTTTACATGGGTAAACACCCTGCTCTGGGCTGAATTATGCACATGTGGTGTATGAAAATAGAAGTGTTCAGCGCTGTACTGCCTGCAGAGCGAGAGATATTAATATTCAACACCCACAGCTCTATCAGTGCTTTTTCACAGTTTCATTTTCCCCTGTTTACATAATTTAGCACGTTCTTAGAACTCAAAGAACAAAGAAATGTGCTATTCAGTGAATATATTATTCTAACTAATGACTGATTACACAAACTCATTTCAAGAGGGCAGAAACAAAAAGCTCTTTTTTTTTGGCAGATTCTTTCTGACTATTAGCTTATTTCTCGTTTAGAGATGGTTCAATTCACTGGCATTTAAGGAGTGTGAATAAGTGTGTGTGTGTGTGTGTGTGTGGCTGTTTATCAATGCTTTTTTAAAACTACTTAAAGCCATTTCCGGTTCTTTGTGCAGCAAACTAAAACTTTTATGAATCACACAAGGACATAAGCCCTATCTGGACGGGATTAGTTACTCAGTGATAAAACAGTGATTTCCACTCGCTGTTGTGTTAACGTGGATCTCCGTGAAAACGTGCACCCAGCATGTAATTATGGTGCGTGGCAGTGGACAAATAGCTATTTTATTAAACATGAGGTGACGAAATGTTGGACGAAATGGACTAAAATTACTGGAGGTCCACAGAGTTCAGCGAAAAAAAGGTAGATAATTTAGCATGTAATGTTCTCAGTGGATGTCTGAGAAAAATACATATTTTGCACATGGTTGTTCTGGAAGGGAATAAAATCTCAGAGGACCCCTTGAGAAACTAATCCTGTGCAGATAGGGCTACATACTGACAAAATATAGGTATCTTAATTCAATATGAAGCGTTTTGTCAAAGGACAGCTTGGGAACACGTACCAGTCAAAAGTTTGGACACACCTTCTCATTCAGTGTATTTATGTTTCTACATTGTAAATATGAAGGAACACATAAGGAATCATGTAGTAACTTAAAAGTGTTTTAAGCATTTAGATGCTCTTATCTGGGGAGCTGTTGACTTGGGGTTTCTGAGGCTGGTAACTTTGATGAACTTGTGTAACAAGAATCTTGTGTAACAGAGGAGTCCTGATGAGAGCAAGTTTCATCACAACGTTTTTTAATAGTCTTTGCAACTGCACTTGAGGATACTTTCAAACTTCTTGAGTTTTTTTTTTGTTTAAAAACCTAACTTTTCAAGAACTTTAATTACTTATTAAATTACACCTTAATGCTTTAAAAGTATCCTCAAGTGCTGATGGAACTGGCTTTCATCAGGATTGCCCAAGAAAAGGAACATGAAGCGTTTCCGCTGTTGCACAGGATCAACAAGGTCATCAAGTTAACAGCACCTCAGATAAGAGCACCTAAATGCTTCATCACAGACTATTTTGGTTTGTTTTGTAACAGTTTTAAGTTACTACATGATTCCTTATGTGTTTTTCTATAGTCTGAATCACTTCACTATTCACTTACAATGCAGGAAAAAAGAAACAAATAAATGCATTGAATGAGAAGGTGTATACAAACTTGGTACTGTATCTTGGGCTCATACTTTGTGCTACTTTTTCTGTTTTGATGTTGCAATAAAAATACATGTTTTAACCCCTTATCATGCCTTGTCCCATATACAGGCTACAGGTATAAGTGATTCAAAACACTTTTTTCTGCAGTAAAAGGACATTAACCGTTTGATTTGTATTCAGGAAAATGTTGATTAAATATTGATTTTACAAAATAGTTTTAGGAGAGAGACAAGTTTATGATTTTATTCATTATATTTTGACATTAGCAGATTTACTTAAATATTTTTTAACATATTTTCTATTTCAATTACAATTATGTTTTTCCAGTAATGTTCCTCATCAAACATGAAATCCTTTTATGTAATGCTTGAATAGAAATCCTCAAGATTTAGTGGTGTAATGTCAGGCAGACAATTGGCAAAAATCCTGGGGGTTAATAGAGGTTTAATAGAGATCTGTGAGTGTGCAGAACCATCATTTTATTTATTTACTAGTTATTTTCCAATGTAAATGTTCTTCTTATGTCTTCACTTCATTTTATCACAGATATGATTCTTTTTAAAACCAAAAGTAGCTCTTCCAGAGCCTCACTCAAATCACCATTTGTAATTCCTGTATTTTTAAGACTGTAGCAATAGAGTAATAGAATGTTATGAGCACTACTCAAACTACTTTCCTAAATCCTGTAAAAAAAAACCCATCAAATCCATTATTAAACACACCTGATATAACACAGGCAGAGAACCGGGAGTCTTCTTTAGTCTTTAAAATGCAGGGCCTGGATTCTCGCTCTCGCTACTGAAGAGACATGTAGACATGATCCCGCGTGTTTGATCTTTTAGCTCAGATTTCAGACAAGACTTTCTGAGCTTTATCTGTTTTGCCATCTCAGTCTTTTTTAAAGAGAATGCTTAATGTGTACAACTCTCTATGTGTTCCTGTTTTCCTACTTTTACCATTTTTTTTTTTATTATTTCTTGCATATAAATATGGTGCTGTATTCTACACTGCCTGAACAAAAAATAAAAGTCTCCATCTGGATTTAAGTAAGTAAATGGTGTGGGGTTGGTTGGTTGATGCTGCAGTTGGTCTGTAGGTTTAGGTTCAGCAACAGTATGTGCTGAAAGAATGAGGTCAGCTGACTACCTGAATATACTGAATATAGACCAGGTTATTCCATCAATGGATACATTTTTTCTTACCTGATGAACACGGCCATATTCCAAGATAACAATGTCAGGATTCATGGTGCTGGAATTGTGAAAGAGTTCAGGATTCAGGGAGCATGAGATCATCATTTTCACACATGGATTGAGAGAGAGAGTTCACCACAGAGTCCAGATCTTAACCTCATTGAGAATCTTTGGGATGTGCTGGATGGAGAAGAGCTGCTTTGTGCAGTGGTCAGACTCTACCATCATCAATGCTGCTGCAAGATCTTGGTGAAAAATTAATCCAGCAACACTGGATTGAAATAAATATTGTGACGTTGCAGAAGCTTATCAAAACAATGCTGGTGTTATTATGGTGTTATTGTGTCGTATTGTGCACCATATCAGTCGTACAAACATGGCTATAGCTTGCTGTTGGTTGCAGTGAGTAGAAGAAGGCACATATCAGTGACATAAAGAATCTGTGAGACCTACATAAACAATGCTCAGAGTGACTCAACAGCTAGGATTGCAAAAACATCCATCTACTGTATCAGTAATGCACTCCATGAGTCAACCTGTTAGTGCTAGCACCATTGGCAGACGGCTGCATGGCACCCCGAAGTATATGCATGTTGATTTTTACAACGACAGTCCTTAACACCACCTCAGCATCGTCAAAGTCTGCAGACTGTCATGAAGTGACAAGCCTCGCTTTTGACTTGGTGGAGAGACATCTTCCTCATCTGCTGATTTGCCTTGGACTGCAGGTACAGATCCCTTCATCAGAGGAAGTCTGCTGGCTAATTTCGGCTAGACCGAAATGGTGTTTCTTCAACTGATCTGGTGGGGTGATTTTTTGCATTTTTAGAATTTTTGTATTGTGATGTCACAATAAGGGAGTCTTTTAGAAGCATATGATTCCTGATACCAAACTCTTTGAAATGATTAATAGAAAACGGATAGATTTTTTTAGAGGCAGTCAAGACCCAAAGGAAATACAAAAGTTGCATTTTTTTTTTTTTTGCAATTTTTTGCAAATCAGAGATTGTAGTGAAGTATGACTCCATACTGTGTTGAATTAACTCTTGTTGTAGCTTTTTTAACACAAGAGTTAATTTAACATTTTCAATGTCACTGTGTAATTGTATGCATGACTAATAACTTTATAATGACATCATATTTTGGCGAATGCTTTTTTTCACAAAGAAAAAGTGTGTGTATGTGTGTCTATATGTGCGTGTTTTGTCATCCTGATCTTGCTAAAGAGAATGTCTGACTAGATGATCAAAGCAGATGAATAATGATCGCGCCTCCGTGCCTCGTCTTTCCTTTCTTCTTTTAATCTTTCAAGCGTCTTTTTCATCACACAAAACCTCTCCAGTCTGACAGGAGCCCACTCGCCCCTTCAAATCCACACACACTAGTGTTTAATAAGAGTTTCACAATCAAGCTGCAGCACTTTAGAGCTGTGTTTAGCACAAGTAACTCCAAATACACAGTTCAGTCAGAATATTATGACCACCTCCTTATTTATACGCACTAGACGCAGCAGTGCTGCTAGAGTTTTTAAACACCTCAGTGGGCCCTATCGTACACCCTGTGCAAGGCATGTCCTGGTGCTCATTGCTATCTTACACCCCTGTCTAAATCGCAATGGCGCTTATACAAAGAATACGCCCATAGGCTGGAATTGAGGTTGAGGGTGTTCAGGTACATTTCTGGCGTATTGCTATCTCGGCAACAGAAAAAAAAAAACTTCAACAGTCAGACGTTCATTGTTATCTTGGCAATGTATTCTCTCTTACTGTCTATTTCTTCTCACTTTCTCTTTCCACTTGTTTTTATCTGTTTCTCTCACACTCGTTCTCTGTATCTCTTACACCTCTCTATGTCTCTATTTCTCCTTTTCCCTTATTCTCTATTTCTTTCTCACTTTCTTTCTCTTTCTCCCAGCTTTTCTTCCCCTTGCTCTTTCCATCTCTTTTCCAACTATTTCTCTCTCTCTCTTCTCCCCTCTTTCTCTCTCTCTCTCTCTCTCTCTCTCTCTCTCTCTCTTTTGCTCAAAGCTTCAACAGTTGTCTTTCTGTCTATCCCTGCCTTTCTTTATTTCTTGTCTTCTCCTTCTCTTCCAGCTCCTCTCCTTTTTCTCTTATTCTTTCTCTCATGTCGTCACACAGCAGTGCTGCTAGAGTTTTTAAACACCTCAGTGGGCACCTCTGTCTAAATAGCATCGTTGCTTATACATTGAATATATCTGCGCTGATGGGTGCGGTGGTCTGGAATTGAGGTGTTTAAATACATTTCCTGCATATTGCTATCTTGGCAACTGAAAACAACCTAGACTTGACTTTCCTAGACTTCAACAGTCAGATGTTCATTGCTATCTTGGCAATGTAAGTCTCATTACACCTCCTCTCATTACACACACAAGGACACGCAGCAGTGCACAAACCCAACTTTTACATTAACAATAAACACTAATATACTAAATAAATACTATTGCTGTTCATTTAAATGACCTGTTCATGCACATTCACAGTGTGAACGAGCAGGTACATTTTCTCTACTGAGAAGCTCAGAGAAGTCCTGCGCTGTTAAAATAGCAATCCGCCAAAGTCAGAGCACACCTGACTTTTAAAGGGAATGGCAAGTAACATGACGATTGGTTTATTTCGCATTGCGCCCAAAATACACCCACAATTATTTAAGAGTTTATTAAATTAGTATATGCCTTTTGCACATTTCAAGCTGTGCATGTACTTTTCCTGTCGTTATGATAGCAAAGACACACAGACACGCCCTAAATCAAGCTGTACAGTGCACGGTTTACGAATTTTCTAAAGAACACCATAAAAATAGCCCAGTGTCAATGATGGATTGAGAATAAATACAGTATATATAATAACAGGACTTGATGCTGATTCTCCAGTTAGACGGTAAATGATTTACCAAATATTTGCGCTTCTTCTTCTTCTGCAGATTTTACATATGCAAACTATATTTATTTTAACTCTCTCTGTAAGATTTTGCATAAAGTCCTAACGGCTGGTTCCGCAGGTACTAAAGCTAACAGGCTAATCTGACGGGGAGCTCAGTGTGCTTCAGTACTGATTGCTTGCGTTTCTGATGCGGCGTTCTGATGCTAATACCCAACACCTCCATAAATCAACAGCATCCTCTTATCTGCTTCTTATCTGCAGCCAGCGCTCTCCCCTGCAACCATGCAAATACAGGGCAGGTGTGCCAGCTGCCTCATTTGCACACGACGTGGACAGAAGTGTGTGTGACTCTCCTAACCGCGCCACACACTCATGCAAATCCAGCGCAGCGCTGCAGACGGACCGGCCGGCCTGCGCTCATTTCCCTGCGTTTAAATATTAATGTCTGCGGCTGGGCTAGGGGTTGGGTATGGGAGCGGGAGGAAAAGCGGAACTGCACTCCAGCGGTTGGGAAAGCAGCAGTCTGAGAGCGCGATAGGCCGGATAATCGCAGAATCGGTTAGGCAGTTAAACGCACTGTTCACTCTCGCCTGTTACTAAAGACTGGCAGGTTTATAACAGTGCTATCAGTGCACTCTAAATAAATAAATAAATAAGTAAATAAATAAAATATTTTATTGTCCTCTTTCACAATTTTTCTCCTTACATTTCTCTCTATATCTTTTCTCTCAATCTCTCACACTTTCCCTCAATTTCTCACTCTCTGTTTCTCTCTATTACTTTCTCATTCTCGTTCTCTTTCTCCTAGCTTTTCTTCCCCTCTTTCTTTCTATCTGTTTCTATCACACTCTTTCTCTGTATCTTTTACACCTCTCTATTTCTCTTTTTCTCTTACTCTCTATTTCTTTTCCCCTCATTCTCTTCTCTTACTCTATTTCTTCTCTTTTTATTTCTTTTTTTTCCCAGCCTTTCTTCCCCTCCCCCTTTTCACCTTTTTCTATATGTTTCTTTCCAATTATTTCTCTGTACCTCCTACACTTCTCTATATTTCTCTTTTTCTCTCACTCTCTTCTCTCTCACTCTCTATTTCTCTCTATTACTTTCTCATTCTCTTTCTCTTTCTCCTAGCTTTTCTTCCCCTCCCTCTTTCTATCTGTTTCTCTCACGCTCTTTCTCTGTATCTTTTACACCTCTCTATCTCTCTCTTTCTATTTTTTTCTTACTCTCTATTGCTTTTCCCCTCATTCTCTTCTCTTACTCTATTTCTTCTCTTTTTATTTCTTTTTTTCCCAGCCTTTCTTCCCCTCCCCCTTTTCACCTTTTTTCTATATGTTTCTTTCCAATTCTTTCTCTGTATCTCCTACACTTCTCTATATTTTTTCTCTCACTCTATTTCTGTCACTCTCTTCTTTCTCACTCTCTATTTCTTTCTATTACTTTCTCATTTTCTTTCTCTTTCTCCCAGCATTTCTTCCCCTCCCTCGTTCTATCTGTTTCTCTCACACTCTTTCTCTGTATCTTTTACACCTCTCTATTTCTCTATTTCTCTTTTTCTCTTACTCTCTATTTCTTTCCCCCTCATTCTCTTCTCTTACTCTATTTCTTCTCTTTCAATTTCTTTTTCTCCCAGCCTTTCTTCCCCTCCCTCTTTCCACCTTTTACTATATGTTTCTTTCAAATTCTTTCTCTGTATCTCTTACACTTCTCTCTATTTCTCTTTTTCTCTCACTCTATTTCTTTCTCACTCTCTTTCTCTTTCTCCCAACTTTTCTCCCCTCCCCTTTTCCATCTTTTTTCCAGCTCTATTTTTTTCTTTATTTCTCATCTTATCTCTACTCTCTTCTTTCTTTCTTCTACTTATTCTTTCTATTTATCTCTCTCCTTTTTTCTCTTACTTTCTATTTCTCTATGTATCTATATCTGTATTTCTCACACCCTCTATCTCTCTATTTCTCTTTTTCACCCACTCTGTCCTTTTTTCTTATTCTCTATTTCTTTCTTCTACCATTTTTTCCTCTCCCTCTTTTCATCTTTTTTTCCAACTCTGTTTTATACAACTCTTAGTTGTCTCTCTACTCTGTGCATTGCTTTCTCTTTATTTCTTGTCTTATCCCTCTCTTTTCACATTCACCCCTCTTTGTACTGTACTGTTTTCCTCTTCTCTCAGTCTTTCCAACAGTTTTCTCTCTCTTTCTTTCTCTCTCTCTCTTTTGCTCTAAGCTTCAACAGTTGTTTTTTCTGTCTATTCCTGCCTTTATTTATTGTCTTCTCCCTCGCTTCCAGCTTCTCTCATTTTTCTCTTATTCTTTCTCTCCTGTCTTCTCTCTTTCTCACTTTTCATCTTTTTTCTCTTTTCATTTCTCTCTCTCTTTCACTCCAGCTCTCTATTTCTCTCGCTTTATTCTGCTCTCAGCTTTTACAGTTGTATTTTCAACTTTTTTCCATTCCATCTCTATGGAGTTCTATCTTTCTCTACTTGTCTCTCACTTTGTATATTGCTTTCTATCTTCTCTGTCTCTCCCAGCTTGTCTTTCTTCTGTCACTCTCTGTCTCTCTCTTTCTCTCTCTCTCTCTGTCTCTCTCTCTCCCTCCATTTCTCTTACATACATGTGCAAAAAAATTGAATGTCATTGAAAAGTTACTTTATTTCAGTAATTTAGTTCAAAATGTGAAACTCATATATTATATAGATGTATAACAAACAGAGTGATCTATTTTAAACATTTACTTATTTGATGATTATGGCCTACAGCCAATGAAGTCTCTTAGAAAATTAGAATATTACATTAGACCAGTTGGTACTTTTGGCAGGTTGGACATTGTACCAAGTCCTGCTGGAAAATGAAATCAGCATCTCCATAAAAGTTGTTGTCAGCAGAGGGAAGTGAAGTTAAAGTGCTGTAAGCTTTTGTGGGAAAACGCTGTACTGACTTTAGACTTGATAATAAAACACAGTGGATCAACACCAGCAGATGACATGCGTTTTTTGAGATACAGTGTATCACAGCTTCTCACCTTCATACATTGGTTTCTGTCTGACCCCTCCTCACTCCCTCCACCCTCTCTCTCTCTCTCTCCATCATTACCCAGCAGCTCCAGCATGGCGTTAGCTGGCAGTAGTTGTGAGGAGAGAGAGCTGCAGCATTTCTGAGGCGTTCCTGGGCTCTGCCCGGCAGCCATTACCCGGCCTGATAAAAGCCTGTTAGAATGGAGCTCAGTGGGGAGGTGTGGGGCTCTGTCGAGCACAGAATAGCTCTCTGGAGGCTGAGCGTCAGAGCCAGTGTGTAGGAGGGCTGATGGAGGAGGGAGCAGGGGCCGGGGGGTGCGGGTTTGGGACGAACCCTGGGGACAGGCCCACAAAGACCCTGCAGGGTTCCTGTCATTAACAGGGCTGAGATGAAGACTTGGCCCGGCCGGCTCTGAGGAGGAGGAGAAGGAGGAGGGTGGAGACAGGAGGTGGGAAATGCAGGTTGTAGTCAGGCCAAAGATTTTCTGAAACAACACAAAAGCAAGAAGTAATGCCATAGAATGCAACTGTTATAAGTAGAGAAGCTTACTATTATTTTTTTCTTTTTGTCATATATTAACATATATTTATGTAAGCATTATGTAACAAATAGCATTTCTCACTCCTGTAATTCGCACTTTCCTGGAACCTTATTTCTTTAACATTACAAAAAAGCCGAAAAAAAGTAATGTGATGTTACAGGATTTAACACAAATACACTATATGGATAAATCTATTAAGGGTATACTCACACTAGGCAATCCGTGCACAGTTACCCCCCCTAGCACAGCTCATTTGACTAGTGCAATCACAAACAAGATGACGGCAGTGATGTGACATTCCTGTAAACAAACATGATGGTGTTGAGTCGAATTCAGCATCCCTGCCAGGAAAAGCATCCCCTCTCTGAAGTGCGCACTATGTTGTTATGTATGTAAGCATGACTTATATATCCGTGACTTTTGGTGCATATTTCTAAGTAAGTTAAAGCGCATTATCTCCGCTTTTATCAAGAATACGGTGCGCATGCGCTCCCGAGAGAGGGTGCTTTTCATGGCGGGGGTGCTAAATTCGAAACAACGCCGACAAGCCCACTGAGCAGTGAGTAATGATGTAAAATCACATTAAAACAGTAATTTGATTAATTCATTTATTTGATTAACCTCTCATCCATACTTTAGGCCACTTAAGGTGTAACAGGAAAATTCTAACAAGAAACAAACAAATTGATAACGAAGCTAACGAATAGAAAACTTCGACTCCCTGCAACCAAGGAATTAGGGGTCTCTGTCTCGGAAAAGGGGTGGGGTTAAAAAATTAGTAGGCAAGTTTGAGTCTGATCTCTGCAGCACAGACTATGGTTACAAATCTGACAAAATGGTGAACTTATTTTTGCTTCATTTCTATAGATCAGAAGGAAATGGAACCACATGTTCTATGCTTTGGGCACTGTTAACTGTGCACCGTGCAGCTAGATTTAGGCCGTGTCAGTGTGTCTTTGCTATCGTAACGATGGGAAAAGTACACATTTGTTCTTTCTGTTTATTGTTGATGTAAAAGTTTCCATAACTGCCAACAGACACACACTATGTACACACGGTGGGGACACGCCTGTTCTGACAACTCACTGCCAAGATAGCAATGAACGTGTGACTATTTTTTTTTTAAGATGGTGGTGCACCTGTGTTTTCCATTGCCAAGATAGCAATACGCCAGAAATTTACCTGAACACACCTCACTTCCACACCTCACTTTGTGTGTAGATATAATCACAAGCACTGTTGCTATTTGAATGACCTAGGTGTGAATAAAGACTATTGGTGGGGTGTAAGATAGCAATGAGCAGCATCATGCCTTGCACAGGGTGTAAGATAGGGCCAGTTGACTGTATTTAGGAAGACATTGTGGCATAATCTTTCTCTGTTTTAAAAGTTGAATTTTATTGATTATTATTGATTGTTGATTTTGATTTAGTATGTTTGATGAATTTGATGCTTTACGGATGGTTTTAGTGTTTCAGACAAACACAGAGAAAAGCACAGGATTTGCTGTGTAAATGCGAGAGAATGAAAATGTTGACACTGTTGTTGTTCTAACTAAATACGGCTTACTTGTTCTTCTCAGCTCAGATTTGTGTGTGTGTGTGCAGGCAGGGGGTGCTTAAGAAGAGACTGTGGCAGTGTGTGTGTGTGTGTGTATAAATGGGGGTAGGGGGTGCTTAAGAGGATGCAAAACACACAGTGTGAAATGTGCACTTTATGGGAAGTCGATCCATCATGCCAGCACAGTGCATCTGTATACAAACTCCAATTATGCTAATGCCGGGCCCAGTGTGTGTGTGTGTGGGGGTGGAAAGGCTTTATTGTGAGACAGCAACAAGAAACAAGCAGTTGATCTGTAAATACAGTCGTTTTTTAAGCTGGACTGCTGCTGCTCTGTCTCTCCTTTTATCATTTTTTGCTTTTTTTCCTCTTTTTTGCTTGTTTGTTTGCCCAAATTCCCATTATTTACACTGCTTAGTTCATAACTAACCAATCAGCTTTAGTGATGCACCAAGCATTTGGCCAAAAAACCACTGAATCTTTTATTTAAAGACATTTCTGTGTTCATTCTAATGAAGAAAGCCCACATCCTCAACAAACTGCAGGTTTAAGTTCATTTTTCGTCGCATATTAAATTAAACTAGATTAAAATAAAACGTTCATCATTACTTAATGTACCATCTAAAACTAAATATACAAGCTATACAGGGTTAGGGTATTACCATTAGCCAAGTTAGCTTTAGCATCTGTTTGTTTGTTTAACAAAATACTGTCTGCATTTCTCTATATACAATTCACACGTGACTTACTTTAAGTAGCACTGTTGAGGTAAATTTATGCCTGGAGTAGCACTGCTAAAATTTATAAATAAAATTGTATATGTACAGTAATATGTACAATGTATTGTGCTTGGTTGGTATGCATTCTTATAGGTTAGGAAAGTGTTCAATAAATACACAATTAATATATACTCTTTACTTCAAATACTATATTAAATACTAAAATATTATAAAAACTACAGTATGTACTGCTTATGCTGTGTCACGCCTGGCCCTGTTTCCTGTCTGTCCTCGTGCCTGTGTTGTCCCACGTGACCCGTGCCCCTGTGTTCTGCCTGTGATTTTCCATTACCTCATGTCTCATTTGTAGCTCCACCCCTTCCCCAGGTGTTTCCACTCCCAGTGTGTTTCCTGTTATGTTAAAAAGACTTCCTCTGTTACTTGTCCTCTGTCGGTCTTTGCACTGTCTCCCGTTGTCTGTCTCTCTGCGTTTTTCTGTCTCTCTCTGCGTTTTCTATATCTCTCTGTGTTTCATTAGTCATTGCCCTAGGTCCTTGTTTAGTGTTTATCTCTGTTTGTTTCGAGTTCCCTAGTTTACTCCATTACCCTGTTTAGTGTATTCATCCTCTGTCTAGTTTAGTTTCTTGTTTTATTTTCTTGTATATATCCCTAGTTTATTCCCTTGCCCTGTTTAAGTTCATCCTGTCTAGTTTTATAGCCTCTGTTTCTTGTTTTTCTTTGTTTCTTGTTTACTTGTTTATTTGTTTATATTTATTTAATAAATTCGCCATACCTGCACATACGTCCGCCTCCTCGTCTCTCTGCCTGGGTCAACCCTGACAAAAAGACCGACCACAATGGATGTAAACCAGTGGCATGCTGCTCGGAAGGCGGACCTGGAGTTTCTCCGCCTCCTCGCCGAGCAAATCCGAGGAGATGAACCGCTCCCAGCGCCTTTCCTCGGGTTGGAGCCCGTCAGCCCAGCTTCAGCGGTGCCCACCGAGACTCATAAGGGGAAAAAGTCTCGGAGGAAACAGGCCCGAAAAGCCCGCAAGGCGCGGGAGGACTCCCTCCGGAGCGGGGAAAATTTTGGGGGGGCGCTGGGGGTGTGTGCTGTCGGCCTCGGTCCTCGCCCCGAGGAGGACGGGGGTGACTTGGATGCAGGCTGTGAGGAGTCCTTTCTCTGGGACTACTCCGATCTCCTCACACCTGTGTCCAGCGAGGAGGAAGAGGACTATCCTCCTGCACCAGCCCGCCTGCCGCTACTTCCTTCCACGGTGGCAGCAGAACCGCGCTCCGAGACCCCCTGCGCGGCGAGCCAGCCGCGGTCAAAGACTTTCCCCGCGCCAGCTTTCACCGGCGAACCAGCGCTCCCCGCGCTACTCACACCTGACGCTGCACGAGAGAGTAGGACTCCAGTCCGGGTTTTCACTTCGACCGCAGCTTCGGGCTCCAGTGCTGCAGCGTCAGATCTCTTCTTGCCACGCCCCGTGAAGCACGCGTCTGAAACGCTGCACCCCTTGATACAAGCGGCGGCCGCGCCGCTCTCCGAGACTTTAGCGGCGGCCACGCCTCTCTCCCAGACTGCAGCGGCGGCAGCGCCGCTCTCCGCGATTTCAGCGGCGGCCGCGCCGCGCTCACAGACTGCAGCGGCGGCAGCGCTGCTCTCCGGGATTTCAGCGGCGGCCGCGCCGCTCTCCGAGATTTCAGCGGCGGCCGCGCCGCTCCCCGAGACTTCAGCGGCGGTCGCGCCGTGCTCACAGACTGCAGCGGCGGCAGCGCCGCTCTCCGAGATTTCAGCGGCGGCCGCGCCGCGCTCACAGACTGCAGCGGCGGCAGCGCCGCTCTCCGAGTTTTCAGCGGCGGCCGCGCCGCTCTCCCAAGCACCAGCAGTCCCAGCTGCTCCGGCTCAAGCACCAGCAGTCCCAGCTGCTCCGGCTCAAGCACCAGCAGTCCCAGCTGCTCCGGCTCAAGCACCAGCAGTCCCAGCTGCTCCGGCTCAAGCACCAGCAGTCCCAGCTGCTCCAGTTCAAGCACCAGCAGTCCCAGCTGCTCCAGTTCAAGCACCAGCAGTCCCAGCAGCTCCAGCTCAAGCCCCAGCAGTCCCAGCTGCTCCAGCTCAAGCCCCAGCAGTCCCAGCAGCTCCAGCTCAGGCACCAGCAGTCCCAGCTGCTCCAGCTCCAGCACCAGCAGTCCCAGCTGCTCCAGCTCCAGCAGTCCCAGCTGCTCCAGCTCCAGCAACAGCAGTCCCAGCTGCTCCAGCTCCAGCAACAGCAGTCCCAGCTGCTCCAGCTCCAGCAACAGCAGTCCCAGCTGCTCCAGCTCCAGCAACAGCAGTCCCAGCTGCTCCAGCTCCAGCAACAGCAGTCCCAGCTGCTCCAGCTCCAGCAACAGCAGTCCCAGCTGCTCCAGCTCCAGCAGCTCCCAGAACTATGTTTGGGCCCAGGCCCCGTATTTCCTGGCCTGCTCCTAGGCCTCCTGACTTTGCCCCCAGTTATGTGCCCAGGCTATCCCCACAGACTTTTGCCGGTCCTGGGCACCCACCTGTGTTTTTGGTTCCCCTGTCTCTCCCTGTCCTGGTCCCTGTATCTGTGTTCGTGCCTGTTCCTGTCCCCTGTGGTTTTACTGTTCCTGTCCCAGTCACCGTGTTTGTGTCCGTCCCCGTCAATGTTCTCGTCCCTGTTCCCATGTCCGGTCCCGTCCAGTCTCAGTCACCTGTCCAGTTCCCCGTCCAGTCTCAGTCACCTGTCCAGTTCCCCGTCCAGTCTCAGTCACCTGTCCAGTTCCCCGTCCAGTCTCAGTCACCTGTCCAGTTCCCCGTCCAGTCTCAGTCTCCTGTCCAGTTCCCCGTCCAGTCTCCGTCTCATGTCCAGTCTCCATCTCCTGTCCAGTTCCCTGTCCAGTCTCCATCTCCTGTCCAGTTCCCTGTCCAGTCTCCCGTTCGGTCTCCTGTTTTCCCCGGCCTCTCCCTGCCGCCAGCCCCCGGGGTTTGTTTTTACGCGCCTCGGGAGCTGCGCGTTTAGGGGGAGGTTTCTGTCACGCCTGGCCCTGTTTCCTGTCTGTCCTCGTGCCTGTGTTGTCCCACGTGACCCGTGCCCCTGTGTTCTGCCTGTGATTTTCCATTACCTCATGTCTCATTTGTAGCTCCACCCCTTCCCCAGGTGTTTCCACTCCCAGTGTGTTTCCTGTTATGTTAAAAAGACTTCCTCTGTTACTTGTCCTCTGTCGGTCTTTGCACTGTCTCCCGTTGTCTGTCTCTCTGCGTTTTTCTGTCTCTCTCTGCGTTTTCTATATCTCTCTGTGTTTCATTAGTCATTGCCCTAGGTCCTTGTTTAGTGTTTATCTCTGTTTGTTTCGAGTTCCCTAGTTTACTCCATTACCCTGTTTAGTGTATTCATCCTCTGTCTAGTTTAGTTTCTTGTTTTATTTTCTTGTATATATCCCTAGTTTATTCCCTTGCCCTGTTTAAGTTCATCCTGTCTAGTTTTATAGCCTCTGTTTCTTGTTTTTCTTTGTTTCTTGTTTACTTGTTTATTTGTTTATATTTATTTAATAAATTCGCCATACCTGCACATACGTCCGCCTCCTCGTCTCTCTGCCTGGGTCAACCCTGACATGCTGACAGTCTAAAGAAGTCCTCACAAAATCCTCACAGTCTTTTGAGTAGAGAACAGTAGAGACAGTTACTCCAACAAAAGCAGAATAAACCCTTTAAAATACCCTTGATTTTAGAAGAAAACGCGCACTTATTACTTTCATGCATAAAACATATATGTAAATGTGTTCATAGAATGTATACTGTTTTTTTGCTGGATAGTCCCTTTGATTTTACCTAATTAATAACCTAATCTAATATAATTAAGAAGAAGATAGATGATTACAAGTCATTAAACCAAGCTGAACTGCTTGAATTTTTGCACCAGGAGTAAAGCAGCATAAAGTTATCCAAAAGCAGTGTGTAAGACTGGTGGAGGAGAACATGATGCAAAGATGCATAAAAGCTGAGATTAAAAACCACCAGGGTTATTCCACCAAATATTGATTTCTGAACTCTTAAAACTTTATGAATTTATTTGCATTATTTGAGGTCTGAAAGCTCTGCATCTTTTTTTGTTATTTCAGCCATTTATTTTCCGTAAATAAATGCTCTAAATGATCAAATATTTTTATTTGGGATTTGGGAGAAATGTTGTCAGTAGTTTATAGAATAAAACCACAATGTTAATTTTACTCAAACATAAACCTATACTATATGTATATGTATAATTTTCTTCAATGCAAGTTCTGTAACTGCATTGGATCACGCTGCTAAGGTAACTGAGACACTTGACTGAGACTTTGTTGGACTGAGGCCTAGCAGACTCTGGGGTCATTTTAACAGATAAAACAGACAAGATGCTCTCTGTCGACTCATCCTGACTAACACCACCAGCCCAACACACATTCACGCACACACTAACAAACACTGATGAGCCGCAGCCAGTTTTCTCCTACACAAAACCAGGAGTGATTTGGTATTAATAGCGCAAAGCCATTATCCAGATTCACCCTGCGTCTATGGATCATGTACACTTAGCTGCAAATTACCGGCCCGCTCGATAACCAGTCAGCACACCGGCCGATCGATGGCGGCACTGGCAGGGGAATAAGGGGGTCGAGCTATAATGACGAAGCATTGATTTTATGATAGCCGCTTGACTTTCAGAAACACTAATTACTGTGTGGCTCTGGATGACACCTCCACAGAGGGCCTTAAATCAGGCCTTCAGCCATCGCTGTTTACCGGCGGTGTTAGGATACGTCACTTCAGATTGATCTGAATCAAATACACTGGATGGCAATCTGATATGTGTATCAGATTTGTGAAACTCAGATTATGGTTTGAAAAACAAAGATCTCTCTCTCTCTCTGAATGTCTGTACCGTGAAGCATGGTGGAGGTTAGGCAATGAATGTGTTACAATGTGTAATGCAATTTTTGAATTTTTGAATATAATATCCACATATGTGTACCTTAAATTAACGTAAATTACAAAAAAAAAATACACAAAATTCAATGTTTCAGTTTATATTTTCTGACTCTCACTGTGTCTGTATTAGTGGATTTGTGTGTCCATGTATGTTTTGTGTAATACTGACAAACAGACACTCAGCTTTTCTTGCAATCTCCAGCTTCTGGGCTACGATACCCAGAATGCACCTCACACTGACATCATGCACTCATGTAATCACATGACACTGCACACAGCACTACCAGGAAGTGAATCACCAGAATATTGATAACACCTGTTCACCTCTCTATACTGTACACTGGGTTGGACAATGAAACTGAAACACCTGGTTTTAGAGCACAATAATTGATTGTGGTGACGCACAGTTCTGGTGGAAACAGGAGAGTTGAGGTGCACATTGAACTCTGCTGTGATTTGATCAGCCGTGGTTTTAAGTTTTTTGGATACAATCCGGGTTAGCACCCGAACATCCCTTTCAGACAGCTTCCTCTTACAGCGTCCACAGTTAATCCTGTTGGATGTGGTTGGTCCTTCTTGGTGGTGTGCTGACATTACCCTGGATACCGTGGCTCTTGATACATCACAAAGAGACATTATTATGCATTCGTAAGGCCTTACATACATGGCTATACATGTTTATAAAAATGTATAACCCATTATAGACATGTTGATTATGCTTTATAAATTGCTATATTAGTCTATATTAGTACAGTATACACTGTATTAAGCATGCAAGCCTTGGTTCAGACTGTTACCTGAACCTGTGACTGTTCAGATGTAAAACAATGCCCTAAAATTGTGATAAACTTAAACTTTCTAGTGTTTAAAAGAATACTTCATTTTCTTCACTTTATAATATTGACAAAAACCTTCAGTACTTAAAATCACATAGACCTGTAATTTTATTTAAATTCACAATTCAAATTGTTGCCCTAAAAACTAGCAATCATACCAAATAGCTGTAAGTTTATGCCCTCTACCATCATCTATGGCAGCTGCTGCCTTCTTTACGCCGCAATCAGAAGAAGCTGGCAGGCCAGGGGCGTTCAAATGTTCCTCCTTCAGCCAGGAACTTCTTACGGAAGAGAAGATGAGAGGGAGGGGGAAGAGAAGACAGAGGGCATCGATTGGGGAGCTATCACTGAGGATGAATACTACTGGAGAGAGAGAGAGAGAGAGAGAGAGAGAGGATGTAAGATAGATGATGAGAGTAGGGATAAAGCCCCGCTGTTTGATAGCCAGCATCAGTCACAGGGCAGGACGACTGCAGCTAAACCTCCTTACTCAGGCCCGAGAGGATTTGTCACAGAGCGTATAAAGAATACTCAGGAAATACAATCACTTTGCTTCAGAAAGTCCAGTCTCTGCTGACAACAGCACCCAGCCATCCCAGTGGGACCCCAGTGCATAATCAATACCCCCTCCCTCCTCACCGTCTCCAATGCTGAACGGAAGAAATTAAATTAGTAGTCTTAATTTAGATGAACAATACATTTTATACAGTGTTCTTTGATTCATCTACGTTCTAAATGAATACTGAAGTGATCCAGACTATGAAGGAACACATAAGGAATCATGTAGTAACTTAAAAGCGTTAAAAAACAAAATACTCTTTATTTGTGGAGCTGTTAACTTGTGGTTTCTGAGGCTGGTAACTCTGATGAACTTATTCTGTACAACAGAGGACACTCTTGCTCTTCCTTTTCCTGGATCAGTCCAGATGAGAGTCAGTTTCATCATAACATTTTTGATTTTGAGTAGTTCTTGCCTTAAAATCTTTCAGATTGACTGACCTTCATTTATTCTTGCCATAATCTGGATTCGAACATCACTCAAATATTCACTATTCACTGTATACCTGTAACTCTACCTCTTCACAGCTTTACAACTGATGCTCTCAAACACTTTATTAAGAGGCAAGAAATTCAAGTAATTAACTCTTGATGAGTTCAGCACAGCTGTTAACTGAAAGCCTGAATTCCAGGTGACTCTACCTCATAAAGCTGACTGAGAAAATCCAGCAGAGATGTGCAAAACTGTCTAATCTAAGTAAGACAGACATTGTGTTTTCTTCATAGTTTGGATGACTTTAGAATGAATTTACAATGCAAAAAAGTTTTTAGAGAATTCAATAACGCACTGTGCACTTTCTGTATTTATTTATTATTGGGTAAACGTGTTACTATATTGTTTATATTTTCATACATCCACTGTAAATTTTGTGAATCTGTACATAGAGCTGTTATTATTTTATTTTATTTTTGTTCAGGCACCGTAAGGATTGCTGCTAAATTTCGTTGTACACTGTGCAATGACAATAAAAGTATCTTATCTTATCTTATCTTAATGAAAAACCATTGAATTTAAGGTGTGTCCAAACTTTTGACTTGTTTACTGAAATTAAGTCAATTTTAGAAAATCAAAATGTATCTTTGAAACAAATATGATTTTTGCATAGGTATGAGATGCGAAAAGGCACAGGATTCAACAATTAAGACAAACAATTAAATCCGATTTAAGAATTATTTAATGATATTATTATTTTAATCTTACTCACATATCGTAATTACAAATTGATGAAGTCATGTTGAAATCTGTACCTTGCAAAAGTTGTTTAATGATATAAAAACTCTTAATCTGTCTCTAACACAACAGATACGCTCAAAACACACCCATGATTAAATAAATCATTAGTACATGCCTTTTTTTGCACATATCTAGCCACACAAGGTGTACTTTTCCTGTCGTTATGACAGCAAAGACACAGTGACACTACAATAGGGCCCAGTATGTGTTGAGCTGGTACAGTGAGCGGATCAGATACTGCAGCAGTGCTGCTGGAGTTTTTAAACACTGTGTTTAATCATCACTCACTGTCCTCCACATAAATAATCACACACTGCTACCTACAGTAGCTGCTCCATCTTGTAAATAAAGTTATAGATAAAGTCTATAAGAAACAGACTATTTGAATCTGTTCACATTGATGAATTGATGTACTGTGTGTTGTGTAGAGTATATTGTGGACTTTTCTTGTTATAACAGGGCTAATAATCATATTATCTACTAATATCTCGTTTTATACTACGGCCTGTAAAATCTCTGCCTGATGCTTGTGGGCATTATGGGATAGCAGAGTCCTGAAGGTAATCCACACTGCAACAGTATAATATTTACAGCAGCTCGAGGCGCTCAGTGCTTTTATCCCCTTTAAGAGCATTAGAACCTGGGCAAGGTGCCCCAAACCGGGTCCTGCTGAGAGCCCAACAGCAGCTCTGCCTCTTAACGCTGAAGATGAGGAGCAGGCCGTATCTGGCAGCACGCCTGATTGGATGTGACAGGATGGTGGAGCCCACCCATCGCTGTTTACACAGAGGAGCGGGTGAGTGACACTCTGACAAACAATTACTGCAGCCGACAGCATCAGGACATGGTAATTAATGAGAAGTGTGTGTGGGTAGCGGTGTTTGTGTGTATGTGTGTGTGTGTGTGTGTTTGTGTGTACGAGGATTGCTTCTGCGTATGCAGCTGCTACTGAAAGCTTTATTGCATATTTTTATGCACTGTCACTCTATTTAACCGATGCTATATATTGTAATTTTTTTTATGCATTTCGAGTCTGCAATTCGAGATTAAACACAAAAACAAACATCCAGTTGAAAGCAAAATGTTGCTGATTGCTGCGAGCCAAAAAAAGTGTGCTAACTGAAAACTCAATATTTTTGTCAAATTTATTAGGATTACATTACTATATCTCCAGTCCTGTAATAAATAAAGGACATGGGACTATAATGCAAATGAAAAAAGTACAAGTCAGATACAGCAGTGCTGCTTGAGTTCTTAAACACTGTGTTTAATCTCTCACTGTCTTCCACTCTATTACCAGTGTTGGGCACGTTACTTTGAAAAAGTAATTAGTTATAGTTATTAGTTACTTCTCCAAAAAAGTAACTGAGTTACTAACTGAGTAACTCCACTATAAAAGTAACTAGTTACCAGTAAAAGTAACTATTGCATTACTTTTGTGTTAATTGCCCCCGTAACACACCGGGGGCCTTTTTTTAACTCTTTAAATAAAAGTGTAAAAGAACAGGTTTCAAAACGACTTAAAGAATATAAGTAAAATTAATGTAGGGGGAAAATTAAGCCCTTCAGAACAAAAGCTTAGGCCGAACCACAGAGTCCTTTAGTGCGCAATGAAATCGGAGTAACAAGGCTTTTTTTTTTTTTCAAATGTAAGAAATTGAAAGTACAGATTATTGTGTAAAAATGTAAAGATAATTACTCCAGTAAAGTATAGATAACCAACATTTCTACTTATATAATAAGATAAGAAACTCCTTCATTACACCTCTGGTAATTATAGAACTACAAAGTGTCTTATCTAATCAGTGGAGGAGGTAAAATGAATAATGGATGTAGAAACAAGAAGGTGGTCATAATGTTTACTGTATTGATTGATGTATATCTGTTGGTTGTTAGGGTGCTAAGGTTGTTGCTACTGGTCTGAAAACTAATGAGATCAGTGTAACGCTGTGTGAAGGACTGGACGAGGAGAGCGGACGCTAACGCAAGTATCATTTATTAAAGGACAGAAAACAAAACATAAATCAAACAGAAACAAGAGACTAACTAACAAGCAGGATTTAACACAGCCGTGACAGACGTATACACGCACAAGAACCGACAGAAACACTAATGACAAAGATCCTTAAATATACACACAAGGCGGGAAGGAGAACAGGTAACACCTGGGGACTGACTAATGAGGGGCGGAGCTACAAATGGACACAGGTGAGTGGAAAAACACTGACAGAACACAGGGGCACGGGTCACGTGGGACAACACAGGCACGAGGACAGACAGGAAACAGAGCCAGGCGTGACAGAAGCCTCCCCCTAAACGCGCAGCTCCCGAGGCGCGCAAAAACGAACCCCGGGGGCTGGCGGCGGGGAGAGGCCGGGGAAAACACGAGACGAAACCGGGGACTGAAACGGAGACAGGACAGAGGACAGAGACTGGACGAAAGACTGAGACTGGACGGGGAACTGGACAGGTGACGGAGACTGGACGGGGAACTGGACAGGTGACGGAGACTGGACGGGGAACTGGACAGGTGACGGAGACTGGACGGGGAACTGGACAGGTGACGGAGACTGGACGGGGAACTGGACAGGTGACGGAGACTGGACGGGGAACTGGACAGGTGACGGAGACTGGACGGGGAACTGGACAGGTGACGGAGACAGAGACTGGACGGGACCGGACATGGGAACAGGGACTAGAACATTGACGGGGACGGAAACAAACACAGTAACAGGGACAGGAACAGAGAAACCACCGGGGACAGGAACTGGAACAATCACAGATACGGGGACCAGGACAGGGAGAGACAGGGGTACAAAAGACATAGGTGGGTGCCCAGGACTGGTAAAAGTCTGTGGGGACAGCCTGGGCACATAACTAGGGGCAAAGTCAGGAGGCCTAGGAGCAGGCCTGGAAATACGGGGCCTGGGCCCAAACATAGTTCTGGGAGCTGCAGGTGCTTGAGCTGGAGCCGGAGCAGCTGGGACTGCTGGTGCTGGAGCCGGAGCAGCTGGGACTGCTGGTGCTGGAGCCGGAGCAGCTGGGACTGCTGGTGCTGGAGCCGGAGCAGCTGGGACTGCTGGTGCTGGAGCCGGAGCAGCTGGGACTGCTGGTGCTGGAGCCGGAGCAGCTGGTGCTGGAGCTGGAGCAGCTGGGACTGCTGGTGCTTGAGCTGGAGCAGCTGGGACTGCTGGTGCTTGAGCTGGAGCAGCTGGGACTGCTGGTGCTTGAGCAGGCGCGGCGGGTGCAACTTGAGCAGGCGCGGCGGCCGCTAACAGGACTGGAGCAGTAGGCGAGGCTGTAAAGACCGGACCGGAGCTTGCTTCAGGATCAGGATTCGCAGAGCTGGAATCCGGCCGGGCTGGAGAGCTGGAAGTAGGTGGAGCTTGAGAGCGCGGTGGAGCTAGCAGGCTAGCTAGCTTAGCCGGAGCTTCAGAGAGCGGCTTCTCGGAGCGCGGATGAGCCACGGGAATCACACAGCGTAGCGTCCCATCCGCTGGCTTCACGGAGTACGCCGTCTCAGCCGGGAGAGTCAAGGAGCGCGGATGAGCCACGGGAGTCACGGAGCGTGGCTTTCCATCCACGGGCCTCACAGAGCGCGGCGTGGAAACAGGAGGCGGCCAGTAAACAGGTGCGGGATCAGGCAGCGGAAGGCGGGTTGGTGCGGGGAAAGGCTCCTCGTCCTCGGAGCTGCTGGGAGCACAGCCAAGAAAGTCCCACGGCTCCCGGGTAGCCTGGCCTCCTCTATAAAGAGTACCGAGGCTAACCGCACCAACCCGTATCGCCCCCCCAAAATTTTCTCCGCTCCGGAAATCTTCCACCGGAGAAAGGGAGCGCTGAGAGCGCCGCCGCCCACCTCTTCTCCTCCGGCGCCGGGAAGTGGAGGAGTTTTCAGCCGCATACTCCTCCTGAACGCCGCGAGAGAAGGGAGTGGGTCGGATAGCCAGCCTGGATCCAAAAAAAGGATTACTTGCAGCGTCCATATTTTCGGTCGGTTCTTCTGTAACGCTGTGTGAAGGACTGGACGAGGAGAGCGGACGCTAACGCAAGTATCATTTATTAAAGAACAGAAAACAAAACATAAAGCAAACAGAAACAGGAGAAACAGGAGACTAACTGACAGACAGGATTAAACACAGCCGTGACAGACGTATAAACGCACAAGAACCGACAGAAACACTAATGACAAAGATCCTTAAATATACACACAAGGCGGGAAGGAGAACAGGTAACACCTGGGGACTGACTAATGAGGGGCGGAGCTACAAATGGACACAGGTGAGTGGAAAAACACTGACAGAACACAGGGGCACGGGTCACGTGGGACAACACAGGCACGAGGACAGACAGGAAACAGAGCCAGGTGTGACAATCAGAAGGTCTTGCAAGTAATTGCATTTGTTAAATGTTTCAGCCTCAAGTCGAAAGAGAGAAAGACAGGGACGAATGGTCCTGGAAAAACCTGGAAAAGTCATGGAATTTGTAAACAGCAATTTCAAGGCCTGGATAAGTTCTGGGTGGAGTTTACATGTTTTCCCCGTGTCTGCGTGGGTTTCCTCCGGGGACTCCGGTTTCCTCCCACAGTCCAAAAACATGGAGATCAGGTAAATTGGATACTCTAAATTGTCCAGAAAAATTAAATACTCTAAATTGATCTGGTTTGTATGTCTAAAATGTGTGGAATGTATGCAAGTTTTTGTGTAAATGTATGTATGAGTGTGCCCAGAAATGGATTGGCACTCCGATGCAGTCCTCTAGGTGGATGGTTGTTTCCGGTTGAGAGTATGCTGTGCGCTATTGGCTGCCGCTTCTCACCAGTGTGTGGATGAGTGCTGAGTATAAATGGTTGTGAGTAATATGTGTAAATTGTAAAGCATCCTTGTGTTTCTAGAAAGGCGCTATTTAAGTTAAACTTCATTCATTCATTCATTCATAATGAATCTTATTTATCGTTTAAGTTGATGTTTGGTTTTATTGTCCATGTCTGCATTGATGTTTTAAAAAAAATATCGTCTGGTCAGAAAAATTTGCCTTAAAGGCATGGAAAAAAAGTCATGAAAAAATCTTGGACATTTTTTGGTTGAAAAGTGTATAAACCTTGGAAAGAGAGAGAAAAAGAGAGGAAAGATGAGAGCGTACATACGAGACAAAGAGACAAAGAGAGAGAGAGAGAGAAAGGGAAAACAGGAAGAGAGATAGAGAGAGAGAGACTGTGAGAGTGGAGTAGTAGTGTAGTACGAGAGAAGCAGAGAGAGGGATGAAATGTTGAGTGGTAGAAATGGAGTGTGACGAAGAGAAGAAGGAGAGAATGAGGGAGAGATAGAAAGGCTTGGAGTGGTTGGGAAAGAGTGTATGAGGGAGAGATGGATAGAAGTGGAGTGGCAGACAGAGAGAGAGAGAGAGAGAGAGAGAAGTAGAGAGGGAGAGAGAGTGCTCGGGGGTCTGATGTTAAGTGTCTTATTATGACAGAATGACTGTTGCAACAGTCAAGTGGCGCTGCTGTCTGCCAACGGCCTCCATTAGAATAAGCATGAGGGCCTCTCCAGGCCGATGCTATCACATTTTAATCCCACATAGCCTATTACCCAGCCAGCCAGGTCAGCACTCCACACAGCAGTGGAAATAAACTCCGCTGAAAGCTTATGATAATTCCTCTCCTCTCCTCTACACTCCTCTACTCTCTGCTCTCGCCCCGGCTCTCGCGTCTTTTTATTTATTTATTTATTTCACTTCTGCGTGAACTCATCTCCTGGATGAAGTGTGAAGTAATGGAGGCACATCATTTCAACAGGTCTGTCTCCCTCTCTCTCTGTCTCTTTGTTTTTCTATTGCTCTATTTCTCTCTATCTTTGTCTTTAGGAGCCCTATTATACACCTTGTGCAAAAGGCGCGTCACAATGCTCTTTAATCTTACAACCTGTCAACTAGGGCTGCATCTAATGATTATTTGGGTTGTTGACTAGTTTGCTGATTATTTTTTCGATTAGTCGATTAATGGATTAGTCAACGATTATTTCTGCCATGTTCTCCATCTCTAAAGACGATAGAAACAGCTTTAAAGATTTAAAAGGCATTTAAATGTCTAGATGTTGTTTAAATGTGGAAAGTACTGAGATTATTTAGTGAGTAAATATACGATCTGTTGTGTTTGGACACTTTCAGAGACACAGACTAAGTTTGAGTGTAAACTGTGTGAGAGAGCCATTTACCCATCTCCCATTGCACTTCTGTCCCCAGCACTTTGTGTAATGCAGTACTGTAGGAATGCACTACATAATTTTGCAACCAAAGATATTTGACCAAAAATGGCACAAAAAGCACTGTTATATTATTATATACAATTGGAAGTAGTGAAAAGACCAAAATAGTAATATCAAACAATGAGACACTTAATTTCAGTCCTAGAATCAACAGCTGCAAGTCGCTTGCAAGTTTTGTACATTGAGAGACCTAAATTTGAATTTTAGCCCATTCTTCCTTGCAAAACAGCTGGAGCTCAGTGAGGTTGGATGGAGAGCGCTTGTGAACAGCAGTTTCCAGCTCTTTCCACAGATTTTGACTTGACTTGTTCATTCTAACACCTGGAAACGTTTATTTGTGAACGTTCCATTGTAGATTTTGCTTTATGTTTTGGATCATTGTCTTGTTGGAAGATAAATCTCCGTCCCAGTCGCAGGTCTTTTGCAGACTCCAACAGGTTTTCTTCCAGAATGGTCCTGTATTTGGCTTCATCCATCTTACTATCAATTTTAACCATCTTCCCAAATCTGTCCCTGCTGAAGAAAAGCAGGCCCAAACCATGATGCTGCCACCACCATGTTTGACAGTGGGGATGGTGTGTTATAGCCAACTGAGCATTTACTGTATTTCAGTGATGCTAATGATATAGCATAAGTGGTTGGGAGACCTCTCTCAGAGTATTACAGCTATATGAGTCTATTATAGACGTGGTCTTTAGGCTTCACGCCGGTCACTTTCAGCCCTCAGAGAGCCGATGTCACTCTGATTAGCCACTTTCTCAGCCACAGGGCCGTTCCTTACAGGCCTCGGCCTCGGCCTCAGCGGGGTCCTGATGCTGCCAGGCTACTGCTCAGTTTCTAAGGAGACCGTTGCCATGGCACTGATTATGGGCTGTCTGGAGAAAGCCCCCGCTGCTCTAATGACACCATTTACTATTCTCTTGTTCGCTCTATCTCTCTCCCTCTCTCTCGTTCACTTGCTCTTTCTCTCCCGCTCTCTCTCCCTTTCTCTCTGGAGATGGAGCACTGTTTCAGGGCTAATTTGGCAAATGAAATTTCGTGTTTTTTTCCTCTCCGTGCATTTATTACAGTAATTCCGCTCCGACGCCGCTGATGCTAATGTGGACCTTTATGACAGGAGCACTGACAGCAGCCGTAGCTATAGCAGTAACATTAAAAGACTGCAGGCCTGATTAAGCATTGCTAAATCTGTAGAATAATTAAAGAAGCTTCGCTTTCGACAGACGAAAGCAGTACTTTTGTAGCAACTGTTGTCAGTGCTTCTCTTACTTGGCTGTGAAGGCACTCTATTCTGCACATGTTTTTCTGTGCCTTCTTACAAAACACCCATATTAAATAATCAATTCAATAACAAGCCTTTTTAAAGTGTCAGGAGTGTATATAAGCAGGGAAACCACTAAAATCTACATAACAAAACTCAGAAATAGGACAAGAAACAAGCCCCGTCATCCTTCTTATGACAGAGCTTGTAACTGGCATTTTTCAGCAGGATAATAATAATAATAATAACACACAGCTTACCAGGATTGTCTCTGCCAGACCTGCACAAGTCCTATTCAAATGAAAACATCATCAATTCTTCCATATTTTGGCTTCAAAACATCTCAGTAGAAGTAAGTAGAGACATGTTGTCCACTCACAATATACCCATCACAATATATGTGTCACCTGAGATAAACTTGTTCATATATGAGTATTTCAAATCTCTTTTTGTAAAATAAATAAATAAATAAAAATAAAATAAAACAATACTACTAAATGTGACTGATATACCAAAGAAGCATCAATTAAATAAAAAAATGTAAAGTTAATTAAAGTCTACATAACTTATTTTTTTCAGAGAACATTGAGGAGACAAATTGTCTTAAATTATTTAAGTACATTTTATTTTACTCTGTTGTTAGGTCAGTCTACAAATATCATTGTGTTTTTATACTATTATTCTATTTTTTTTCCTAAAATTGTATTTAATCAATTGTATTATACAGTATATCGCCTTGCTTACAGTATCAATATAATGTGATATATATATGTGATTTATTATATAGTTAATGTACAGTATGTGAGAAACTATGTTTATTATTGGAGTAATCAAGCAGTAAATTTAGATGCCTTGTATACATAATATATCATAAAAGAATTATATATTGTCCCATCCCTTACCACTAGTCTATGGATACCAGCAGTCTATGGTAATATTATTATGTAATGGAACATATACAGTATATATGACCCAAGGTGTGTGTGTGTGTGTGTGTGTGTTTTTGTGTGTGTGTGAGTGTATATGTGTGTGAGACGGGTGGTGGGGGTGGGTGTTCAGCCTTCAACTCACCCCCCCCTCCACCCTCAGCATCAACCACAACCCCCACCCCCCCCCCACCCCCACACCCCCTCCTCTGCCGCTCTGCTGCATATCAGACTCGATCACTTGTGCAGTGTGTTTTTATGAATTAATAAAAGGCACTTTGGAGGCCCAGTGGGGAGCGTGGGGGGAAAACGAGGGGGGTGAGGGGGATCGCGGGGTGGGGTGGGGGGATAGAAGGCAATCTCTGGCAGCTTAATGAGCACCACGGGGACAGCACACACACACACACCCACACACACACTGCGCTCTACATCACTGTCACAAGGCGTGCAGAGCTCGGCTGCAGAGAGCCAGATGACTATCATTACCCAGATAAATACATCTGCCTTCAGTAGTGGCCCCCGTCGCCCCTCCACCTCTCCACCTCTCTCCATCCCTCCATCCCTCAATCTCTCTCTCTGATGTCAAAGACAGGTCTTCCTGCTGGGACAAGCTCATTGATTAAAGTCCTGCCATGATCATTGATTGAGGCACTTTGCTTCCTTTCTGCTGGGTTTTGTCGCTAACTTCTAGACATGATGCATGAAAGGCCGTCCAGCCGCCACCAGAACAGTGGAGGACCATGAGCTATAATATCAATCGACCTGTCCAAGCTCCGCCCACCAGCAAAGCTCTTGCCTGCGTTCTTTACGTAGCGTTATCTACTGCTGTGTGGTTGGACAGCAGGGTAATGCTTCGGTGAACATTATCTCATTCAGCACAATAAGAAAAGCTGTAAGGATCTTTTTTTTTTTTGTTAAGAGTATTTTAGATTTGTTCATCGTTAATACCTCAGCCTACCACCACAATGCTTCACAGCTGATATGAGATTACTATGACTATAAACTCATTAATATTAGTTTAGATGTTAAAATTAAGATATTGGTGTCAGAAGTGGTCTATTTGTGTTGTGATTAAATCCCGCCCATTATATAAAAACTGTATATATAAAAAAAAAACCTCAATTTGATATTTTGAGTGTTTAGTCATTCCTCGTTCATATGTTAAGATTTACTATTTTTATATACTACGATTTACTATTTGTAAAAAAGAAAAATAACAAATAACAAAGAAACTTCATTTAAATTAACTTCCAATTTAGCCATAATAATTGTATGAAATAAAAATAAAAATAAAAATGTTAAGTCTAATTTTGAATAATTCAGGCAAAAACAGGGTCATACACAGGGAATCCAGCAAGAAAGGGCTAAAGCATAAGAATAATCAAATATACAAAACAAAGTTGCCAATGGAAATAAACAATAGAGAGAGCACAAAATCAAGCAAAAATCGAGAGTCTGGAAACAAAAGCAAGTCAGTAACAAAGGCAATAAACAAAGTTGTAGAATTTGTTGTAGAAGAGCGAGATAACTAAATTCAGAGCAAACTAAGGGGTATATATACTAGAAAGGACAAGTGAAAACAACAATCAGTAACTGGGGGAGAGGGAACACCATGGCGTCACATGCTTAGCAGAGTCATGGAAGTCTGGTGTGAGTGCATTCTGGGAATTGGAGTCTTTGAGTTGTTCAGAGACCAGAGCAGGCAGACTGAACAATCAATTGAATAATATCGTCTTGCTTACGGTATCACAATTTAATGAGGGGTATTTATACCAGACAGGCCTGGTGGAAACAATCAGTAACTGGGAGAGCGGGAACACTGTAGCGTCGCATGCTCAGCATAGTCAGGGAAGTCCAGTGTGACTGCATGCTGGGAATTGGAGTCTTTGAGTAGTTCAGAGTCCAGAGCAAGGAACACTGACAGCAGACAGCATCAGGACTATAAGAGTTTTCCTAACATTATATATAATCAGTTGAAATATATCACTTTGCTTACAGTATCACAATTTAATGAGGGGTATTTATACCAGACAGCCCAGGTGAAAACAACAATCAGTAACTGGGGGAGTGGGAACACCATAGGGTCAAATGCTCAGCAGAGTCAGGGAAGTCCGGTGTGAGTGCATGCTGGGAATTGGAGTCTTTGAGTAGTTGAGAATTTAGAGCAGGCAGACTGACAGTGTCAGGACTATAAGAGTTTTCCTAAAATTTTATTTAATCAATTGAAATATATCACTTTGCTTACAGTATCACAATTTATTGAGGGGTATTTATACCAGACAGCCCAGGTGAAAACAATCAGTAACTGGGGGAGTGGGAACACTGTAGCGTCACATGCTCAGCATAGTCAGGGAAGTCCGGTGTGAGTGCATGCTGGGAATTGGAGTCTTTGAGTTGTTCAGAGTCCAGAGTAGGCACCCTGATAGCATCAGAACTGAGAGTTTTCCTAAAAAAATATATATATTTTTAAAATTTATCAATTGATAATATCGCTTTACTTACAGTATCACAATATAATGTGATATATCGAATCGTAACTCTGTCTTATCAACAAGTTCTTTTAAATACACAGCTGTAGTGTTTATAGTGTATATACAGTATGTGAGGAACTGTGTTGGGTTAAAAAGTGAAATGCATGGCTACTCTTATCAATGTTTAACAGACTCCTCCAAAATGGGCATTGGGTGGGAGAATCTGTCTCTCTCTCTCTCTCTCTCTCTGTCTATCTCTCTCTCTCTCTGTCTATCTCTCTCTCTCTGGAGAGGTATGGAGAGAGGAACAAGGCCATGATATGGATTGCTGCGATTGAATTAAAAACATTAGCTGTGGGCTGAGGGGATGGATTGTGATGACGGTGCCGGGGGGCCGGGGGGGTGATGGTGGGTGTGTGTGTGGGGGGGGAGACAGGAGTAAATGGGTTTAGCTGCAGGGGCCCTGAAAGCCAAGGCTAATGGATCGGAGAAATAGAGAGATGGCGGCAGCCACAAAGCCTCATATTAAGCATCATTATAGCGAGCTCCATAAAAATGCAACCCTTGGGGTTGGGGCAGGACTGATAGACAGACTGAGAGAGAGAGAGAGAGAGAGAGAGAGAGAGAGAGAGAGAGAGAGAAAGAAAGACATGGATGTGGACTGATTTTTATTTTTATCATTGTTTCTATGATTATGTAAACCTGTTGCATTTTCTGGCTTGTATTTCAGATTTCAGGCGCGGCACTACAGCAGCTTTGGTGAAAATCTGGTGAAAATGTCTACAAACATCCAGCCTCAGTACCACAGTTATACAGATTAATTATATTTTATAAGATCAAAGTTGGGCAATTTGATGATGTTATCATAAATAATTAATATTTCAATCTTTAGGAAAATTTTAACAGTTTGTTACAGAAAAGTACCATTCCGTATAAACATATACCATTTAGTATGAACATATACCATTTCGGTTAAACATATACTGTTCCGTATAAACATATACCGTTCCATATAAACATATAAAGTTCCGTATAAACATATACCATTCAGTATAAACATATACCATTCTGTATAAATATATACCACTCCATATAAACATATATCGTTCCGTATAAACATATACCGTTCCGTATAAACATATACCGTTCCGTATAAACATATACAGTTCCGTATAAACATATACCGCTCTGTATAAACATCTACCATTCTGTATAAACATATACCATTCCGTATAAACATATACCATTCCGTATGAACATATACAGTTCCGTATAAACATATACCGTTCTGTATAAACATCTACCATTCCGTATAAACATATACCATTCCCTATGAACATATACAGTTCCGTATAAACATATACCGTTCCGTATAAACAGCTACCATTTAGTATAAACATATACTATTATGTATAAACATATACTGTTCAGTATAAACATATACCGTTCGGTATAAATATATAACATTTAGTTTGAACATAAACCATTTCGTATAAATGTATAAAATTCTGTATAAACATACATTCTGTATGAACATATACTATTCTGTATAAACTTAAACCGCTCCATCTAAACATATACCGTTCCATATAAACATACACCATTTTTTATAAACATATACTGCACTAAAGTACTTTTACATTTTTACTTAAAGAGTAAAAAGCTTGAGTTGATACTTCAACTTCTACAGAAGTATTTTTTTAAACCTTAGTATTTATACTTTTACATATAGAGTAATTAATGTTAATACTTTTGACACATTTGGCTCTGAGAACTTTTACATATTTTAAATAATGTGAAAAGGAAAGGTAGTATTTTAAAGTGGTTAATGGGAAATGCTTTATTGTCCCAACTTCTTGGAATGTGTTTAAGGCCTGAAATGCAGGAATGGATGTTTACGCAATTACAGATCAAGCATCTCAAGCCTTGGAATTAAATCATGCAACATAAAAAAATAGTTTATAATATTCACAAAATGTGAATGTGATATTTTTTATTGTAAAAAAAAAATATATATAAAAGTTATATTTTTATATTATATATAGATTTTCTGGGCGTTGAGCATGTTCAGACTTTTTCTTTCTTAAAGGCAGAGAAAGACTGTGTGTGCCTATACAAGTATGTGTGTGGTGTGTGTGCTTTAGTGTGTGTTTAGAAAAGAGCATGTGTGTTTGTTGTGCTGCCTCGGTTTAGCATGGTTGACCAAGCGTTACAAATAGAAGGCCAGTTTTAATTGGACACAGACGCATGGTACATGAACGCTGTTTCCTAGTGTTTGTCTATGATTATAATGACTTCTTATAATTGGCCTATTTATCTGTGTAATACACTATTGAATGCACCTAGAGCAATTCCAGCTATTCTCCTGATTATGAATGAGGCCGGCAGTGTGTAATTACTGAGGACATGGGTGCCTTACTTTTCATTTGCTACTTTTGTTTCTCATTTTTTGGGGGCTTTCAATCTTATTTCCCACATTGTTCGCATTGACCCCTGCTGCCTTATTGTAATTCTTTCTGTCTGTCTGTCTCCCGGTCTGTCTGTCTGTCTGTCTCTCTGTTATGTAAGTATGTAAGTATGAAAAAAAGACGTGTGTGGTCTGTTTAGCTAATAGAGGCTTTTGATTATAATTTTACGAGTTGATATTTTGTGCTAAAGCATAATTTGGCCTTGTTTGCAGTGCAGGCATCGCTTTAATGAGAAGCTCAATCGCTCAATCTGTTGACAAAAGAGTGGAGGAACGATAAAGATGACTCTCCTCACAGTAGCTGTGATCAATTTAAATATGCACATTTGTGTGTATTGTAATGGGTGAGCACTGATTATAGCAATAATAATAATAATAGTAATAATAGCTATAATAGTACTTTCAGACTCAGAGAGAATGTGCAGAATAATATGTATTATCACAGCATATATTATATACTATATATTCTGCTTCATGGCTGTGCTTCCTTTATATATACAGCTCTGGAAAAAATTAAGAGACCACTTCAGTTTCTGAATCAGTTTCTCTGATTTTGCTATTTATAGGTTTATGTTTGAGTAAAATGAACATTGTTGATTTATTCTATAAACTACAGACAACATTTCTCCCAAATTCCTAATAAAAATATTGTCATTTAGAACATTTATTTGCAAAAATAGTGGAGAAATAACTGAAATAACAAAAAAGATGCAGAGCGTTCAGACCTCAAATAAGGCAAAAAAAAAAAGTTAATATTCATAAAGTTTTAAAAGTTCAGAAATCAATATTTGGTGGAATAACCCTGGTTTTTAATCACAGTTTTCATGCATCTTGACATCATGTTCTCCTCCACCAGTCTTACACACTGCTTTTGGATAACTTTATGCCTTTACTCCTGGTGCAAAAATTCAAGCAGTTCAGCTTGATGGTTTGATGGCTTGTGATCATCCATCTTCCTCAAAATTATATATATATATATATATATATATATATATATATATATATATATATATATATATATATATATAAAATTTTGTTAACTATAATATATGTATATAACTGGTTATGAAATAACTGTTTTTTGAACCAGTCCAATTCAGGCTTATAAGAACAGTGGTGCTTTTCAGCGAACCAGTCCGCGTTTTCACCAGTTTTAATGGAACCATCATTAGGAAAATCACCACGGCTCTATTCTTCGAGTCCCAATGCGAACAAATGTTCCTGGTTCTGAAACCTATTTTGTTGGTGAAAACGTGCCAAACCGGTTCAACATTAAGTTTGCGAACCAGAATGGTGCCAGGTTCACATGGTGGAAAAGCACTATATGAGAAAAGTGGCATATCCCCAGCTCTGATGCATAAGCTGGTGCCTGGTGTTTTGGGGAGAGAGAGCACCATCTATCCACCAACAGAGGGCATGGCTCTGGCCCCAGTTGTGCTCTCTCGGACTCCGGCTGCTGATGGCAAAGTAGAATCATCTAGAATTCGAATCCACAATGCTCAGATTACTGCAACACCATCCTAGACCGCTTTGCCCTTAAAAATTGTTTTTTTTGCAAGGAAGAATTGTTGTTTTATTAGTATAATTTTCTTGTATGTTTGAATGCAATGGCTAACGCTAGTCAGGGGTCTTAGTCGTTTAAGGACAGCAGTCTGTCTAAAACACACACACACACACACAAACAGACATACACTCAATTTGTTTTGAATGTAGGTCTTCAGAGAGAGCAGATTGCTTTGACCACGCTGTCTCCAGCGCTCAGAGGCTCGCGGTCACTGTGATAACCTCGCTGATGTCACTCTGTCAGATGGTTGGAAGAAATTCTGGGAAGTGGTCAAAACTGGCATTCACCTCGACAGTAGCACACACACACACACACACACACACACACACACATATACACTCTCTCAGGAGAGAGGGAGATGACAGACAGTAGCTTCAGGGCATGCTGTAGCAACAGGGAGGCAGAAAAAGCACATTACTTGACATTTACTGCAACATCGAGTTGAATTATGTCGCTCTCATGTCCTTCTCTTTCCTTTATTTCCTTTTCCCTCTATGTTTTCCTGTTGTTGTTCACTATATGTAAAAAAATATGTGTTACCAAAGCCTAATGCCAGAGTGCTTCACTGCTGCATTTAAGGTTAACGGATTGTGGACTCATCAATACAGATATTAATTTGCACCAATGATGCCTTCAAATCTTTGTCCGTCATTTAGGGTTGTTTCTTTACCTCATTGATGAGCACATTCCATTGTGCTTTTGGTGTAATTTTGACTGGGTGCCCACTTCTTGGCAGTGTAGCTATAGTCCCATATTGTCTCCAAGTCCAGTCTCAGATTGTTTGCCTGACTGTAGACTGGTGTATTTCTAAAGTGTTTGAAATCACTTTGTAGCCCTTTTCATCTTTATTTAAATCCACAATTTTTTACATAGATCCTCTGAAAGCTCTTTTTGGTGCAGCATGACTCACAATTCGTGTATCCATCTCGTGAAGCAGCATTGCCGAGTAGCATCGCATCGCACTCTGAGGAAAGTGCAGCAACTCGGTTCTGATACATCAGCTCACAGACGCAGTCTTGTGCTGATCCACATCACCCTAGGAGTGATGAGGGGAAAAAGAGTCATATTCCCTTTCCAGAGAGAGCAAGGCCAATTATACTCTCTCATGGCTCCGGCAGCTGATGTTGAGCTGCATGACCGGGATTCGAATCAGTGATCAACTGATCATAGCGGCAGTGCTTTAGACTGCTAAACCACTCAAAATGTTTGTGTGGATTTTATTAGTCAATCAAATTGGCTTTAGTTCACTCTATTCCACACCTCCAAATTAGCAAGACTCAATGTATCCCTGCTCCCTGCTCTGCTCCCTGCTCTGCTCTCTACTACTCTGGTCTGCTGCTGTGCTGGTCTGCTGCTCTGCTGCTGAAAGCTTGCTCTAATCTTAAACTTCTACACTTTTCTCGGTTTTCTTCTCTTTTACTCTCTTCACACTTACTAATCCACTTTTAGTCTGCTTCCTCTTTGCTCTACACACCTATTAATCCACTCTCAGTCTACTTTTATAGACTTTTTCCTCAGGTTTGCTGGATTAGCTGTTTGCTGCTGCAGTTTGTTTGTGTAAGTTTCTAATTTCAACTGAAACAAGGTGAGTGCTTTTTTTTCTCCATGGCTTCTGCTCAGGTTTACTCCTGTTTAGAGTGTGGCATGTATAGCTTAGATCCCTTGTCCACCGATACTGGTAACAATAGTGGTATTTGTACTAAGTGTGAGATAGTTAGCACCTTGGTGGATAAGGTGAATAAGTTAGAGCTGCACGTCCGGGGTTTAATAAGGGATAGACAGCAGGATTCACTGTTAGCAGCCCCGGGTGTCTCAGGGAGAGTTAGTACCCCCTCGACTCCGGCCTTAGAGCCCTCACAGCGGGGCGAATGGGTAACGTCTCGGCGGCATAGTCGAAAGGCTAAGGCAAATGCTACCGCAAAGGCCACAGCCAGCCCACCTGAACACCACGCTCCCCCAGTTCACGTGTCAAACAGGTTTGCCCCGCTCAGTGAAGCACCAACTGAGGAGCCTGTTAAAGGTACTCTGGTGATAGGAGACTCTATCATCCGACACGTGAAATTAGCTACTCCTTTAGGGGCACCAGCGGCAACAGTTTACCGGGAGCCAGAGCACCGGACATTAGTGGCAACCTTAGGCTGATAGGGAATAGGAGATATTCGAGGGTAGTAATTCATGTAGGGGCCAATGATATTCGTCTGCGGCAGTCTGAGGTAACTAAGGCTAATATTAAAGAGGTGATTAAACAAGCCCAGACGCTGTCCGAGGAGGTAATCTGCTCTGGCCCCATCCCAATGAGGCGTGGTGATGAAGCTTACAGCAGGATTTCTTCGCTGAACCGCTGGATGTCCAAGTGGTGTGCAGAAAATCATGTGGGCTTTATAGATAACTGGCTACAGTTTGAGGGCAAGCCTGGTCTTTTGGGTAGGTGTCCACCCCACGCGGGAGGGTGCTGCCTTACTTTTTCATGCAGCATAGCTCATAGTCTTTTAGTTAGTCGGCAGAGTAGTATTAGAAGCTGCTGACAATCCAGAGCCGGGACCAGGCCGCAGACAGAGAGGCTTAACCAACCGTCTGCGAGCTGCAAATAGACGTTATCATATCCAGACTGTAGTACTAACACTTCAAGCCTAAAGATTGGTTTACTTAATATTAGATCTCTAAATTCAAAAGCAGTTCTAGTGAATGAAATCATAACTGATCAGAAATTCGATATTCTGTGTCTGACAGAAACCTGGATTAGGCCAAATGAATATGTAGCATTAAATGAAGCCACCCGTGCAGGCTATAATTATATACACAATCCGAGATTGTCCGGTAGAGGAGGAAGGGTCTGCATACTTTTCCAAAGTACCTTAGTTAGCAATCAGAAACACTATGATAATTTTACTTCTTTTGAGCTTCTTTACACCAGTATAATTAATCCAGTTACAAAAAAGAATGCATTTTCCTTAATTAATATCTACAGACCACCAGGGCCCTATTTAGAATTTTTAAAAGAATTTAGTGATTTTGTCACAGACTTAGCAGTAAGTAGTGATAAAGTGATTATAGTTGGAGACTTCAACATTCATTTCGAAAAATTGGATGATCCATTAAAAAAGGCATTCACATCGATTTTAGACTCAGTTGGTATTATTCAAAATATAACAGGACCTACTCATTACTGTAATCATACTCTGGATTTAGTTTTGACCCTGGGTGTGAGCACAGATAACCTGAATACTCGTTCTCAAACCTCCGCAATTTCAGATCATTACCTTCTTTCATTTAAATTACATCTTAGTCATAATATACGTACATCCCCTAGCTACTCTGTAAAACGTTCAATTACGCCTTTTACAGCCCAACAATTTACAGATAAGCTTCCCGATTTATCATCTATAATGTATTCTCCTATAGACCCAGTAGAACTAGACAAACTAACCGAAGGTTTAGAAAATACCTTTCGCTCTACCTTAGATGTTGGAGCACCCCTTAAACATAAAATAGAGAGACAGAAAAAGCTCGCACCGTGGTACAATGATCAAACTCGTACCTTAAAGCAGTTTGTACGGAATTTAGAGCGTAAATATCGATCAACTAAACTGGAAGTGTTTCACTCTGCGTGGAAAGACAGTCTTGTAAAATATAGAAAAGAACTTAATAAAGCCCGCTCAGCATATCTGGCCTCACAGATCGAGATAAATAAAAATAATCCTAGAGTTCTCTTTAGTGTTATTTCCAAATTAACTAAAAACCAGGCAGGTACTGAACCTCAGATTCCAGCCATTCACACCAGCAACGATTTTATGGACTTCTTCGATAGTAAAATTGAAAACATTCGGGATAAAATTAAACAGATAAATATTACATCCTCTCTGTCATCTGGTCTGGCTGATTTAGAACAAAACCCTGTTACTGAAGTTAGGTTGGAAGTCTTTAAACCACTTCCACAGCTAGAACTAGAGAAAATTATCTCCTCTTCAAACAGCACAACCTGCACACTTGATGCAGTTCCCACAAAATTACTAAAACAGGTACTGCCAGATATAATTAAACCACTGTTAATGATAGTAAACTCATCGCTCGCCCTGGGCCATGTACCCAAAGCCTTTAAAACAGCTGTAATTAAACCTCTGATCAAGAAACCAAATCTTGATCCTACTGTACTGTCTAACTGTAGACCTATTTCAAACTTACCGTTTATTTAGGCCTCATCATAGCACTGAGACAGCTTTAGTTAAAATAACAAACAATCTACTTACAGCTGCCGACCAAGGCTGTGCTTCCCTACTCGTACTTCTCGATCTGAGCGCAGCCTTTGATACAATAGATCATACTATCCTTTTAGAAAGACATGGTTTGTGTAACTGGAACTGCATTATCATGGTTTAAATCGTACTTAACCGATCACTATCAGTTTGTGAGGATAAATGATATGCCTTCCAGTTATACCAAGGTAAGATATGGAATTCCACAAGGCTCTATATTAGGACCGTTATTATTTACATTATATATGCTCCCACTGGGCAAAGTTATTAGAAAACATGATGTGAATTTTCATTGTTATGCGGATGACGCGCAGCTCTTCATATCAGCCAAACCTGACGACAGAGTGAGATTAAAGAAAATTGAGGGTTGTGTAAAAGATGTGAAATTGTGGATGTCACACAACTTCCTCCTATTAAATAGTGAAAAAACAGAAGTTCTCCTATTAGGCCCCAAAGCTGCTAGAAATAAATTATCAGACTTAATGCTAAATCTGGCCGACTTCTCAGTCACACCTGGTTCAGCAGCTAAAAACCTTGGAGTTATTATAGATTCAGATCTAGCATTCGATAAACACATATCTAATGTTACTAGAACAGCTTTTCTACACCTACGTAACATCGGCAAGCTAAGAAATGCCCTATCACTGCATGACGCAGAAAAATTTGTCCATGCCTTCATTACCTCAAGGCTAGATTATTGTAATGCGCTACTGTCTGGATGTTACTGCAGTCACTTAAATAAACTTCAGCTAGTTCAAAATGCTGCAGCCAGGGTCCTTACTAAAACGAGAAAATTTGACCATATTAGTCCAGTCCTGTCAGCACTGCACTGGCTTCCAGTCAAATTCCGCATAGACTATAAAATTCTCCTGTTAACGTATAAAGCCCTACACGGGCTCGCTCCTGAGTACGAGACCTCATCTCCTGTTATGAACCACCACGATTACTTAGATCTCAGGGTGCTGGTTTCTTAGTAGTCCCTAAAATTCAGAGGAGCTCTGCAGGAGGAAGAGCTTTCTCTTATAAAGCGCCTCAACTCTGGAATAATCTCCCCGAATATGTTCGGGACTCAGACACAGTCTCAATCTTTAAGTCTAGACTGAAAACTTACTTGTTTAGTTTAGCTTTTGGTAATTAATGTTTTTCCCTTTAGATAAGGCTGCAGATTCAGGGGTTCATGGACAGAGGGAATTGTGGGTAAACTGAGATGCTGGTGCTGTTGTTCTCCCACTGCACACGGTCACTCAGGTTTGTGGACGATGGAGTGGGTGGATGCCAGTGTTTCAGGGAGCCTACATGTCTATGTTACCTTCTGGCTCTCTGCCTTTAGTTAGGCTGTTTTATTTAGATCTGCCGGAGTCATTTGCCACACTCTGATAATGTTTTAATATTCTCAGTTTTGCATAAATCCAGTCAAAACTAATTCCATCTCTCTGCCTTCCTCCGAGTTACTGACTGCCCACCTGTCTGACCCGATACCGATGTTGGACCCTCAGGCTCTCGCGTCTCCTGTCCGGCCAGACTGATGGAAGTTTCAGCTCTTCTCCACTACCACCACAGATCAGCTGCTCATCGTCCATCTTATTCTCCACTACTGATTACATCCAAGCCATTAGTGGCGCTATTACACTCCTGAGTACATAAAACCTATATGGATGTATAAAAGACTTTTTAAATTTTAATTTAAAAGCCGTTTGACCAGTGGTAGGATGGTCCCCCCTCAAATGTGAGTCTTGGTCCTCCCAAGGTTTCTTCCTCCTGCAGCTCTGAGGGAGTTTTTCCTTGCCTCCGCGCTCACTGGGGGTTCTGTATTATGTATATTCTATGTTTAATGTTTTGCCTGATTCTTTGTCCTGTAATCATGTTTCTGTAAAGCTGCTTTGTGCCAACACCTGTTGTAAAAAGCGCTATACAAATAAATTTGATTTGATTTGATTTGAATGTATGCTAACTCTTTACACTAATTAGCTTTTTTGAGGTCATTAACACAAGGGTTCATGTACAGGTTTTGATAGTTGTTCTCAATGAGGAAATAAATTATTTTTATTTTTTGTGTTCTTCTTTAGCCACATTATTTTTCAATACCCTTGACTTGGATGAAGGTCAGATCACATTTTATGACACATTTATGTCAGGAAACCATGAAATTCCAAAAGGTTCACATACTTTGTCTTGCCATTGTAAATGTAATATATAATGATGAGGTCTCTGATTGATCCAGTGGTCTAAGGCACTGCCACTATGATCGGAAGATCACTGGTTTGAATGCCGGTCATGCAGCTTGCCATCAACTGCCGGAGCCCAGAGAGAGCACAATTGGTCTTGCTCTCTCTGGTTGGGTACAGTAGATGGTGCTCTGTTCTCTTATCACTCTTAGGGTGATGACGATCAGCACAAGGCTGCATCTGTGAGCTGATGTATCAGAACCGAGTTGCTGAGCTTTCCTCCGAGCGTTAGCGCTGCGATGCATCTCGGCAATGCTGCATCAGGAGCAGTTCAAAAAGAGGCGGAGTCTGACTTTACATGTGTCGGAGGAGGCGTTTGCCAGTCTTTACCCTCCCGGTTGGTGTTGGGGCATTTTATCTCCTGTGTTTAAAAACACCAGCAGCACCGCTCCTTCTGATACGCTCGTACCACATTTATCCTCATGTTTAGGGGTTCACTTCTTCAGGCTGGTGATGGTGAGCACCATAATTGGACACAGGCTTATTTACATGGTTGGAGAGGGAGCACGTACTGTAAATATTGTACGTAGTGAACGAGCTCAGATGTTCAGACCAGAATGTTTGCTGGCATGTGTGTTTGTGTACACTAGCCCTGTGTATACATGTGTTTCAGTACAAAGCCTCCCATTCACCATTCGCCCTGTCACCTTTCATCAAGGTTAATGAATACAGGCAGCAGTGGAGAATTGTAATAAATGTGGTTTTGAGGGACATGCAAAGATCATTTGTCAGCCGAGCCTTTTCTGAAACCAGCTGCACCACTTTATGTAAATAAAGACTTCATAATAGCTGTTAGCTGTTCAAATATACACAGATTGAGCATAAGTACAAATACATTCATTTTTAATGGGCATATATGCAGCTGAAACAGTGCTGAGCCTGGTGCATCCCACATTTATTAACATTAACATTTTAATATTTTAACATTATAGTCATTATGGATTTTAAAAAATGCACTATAGTGCACTATAGGACTCTGTGGCGCTGCCTAATCTTATGTTTTTAATTGGCATTTTCCCCCTTATTTAAAATTCATTTTACTTTTATATGTTAAGTAGTTTAGAAACTACTTTTTTACGTTTATACTAAAGTAAAAACCCTAGCATATATACTTCTACCTGAGTAATGAATGTCAATACTTTTAGCTGTTTAAATATACACATATAATGTAAGCATAAGTACAAATATTTCATTACCTTACTTAAGTAGAAAAGTTGGTTATCTATACTTTACTGTAGTAAATATTTTTACATTTTCACATAATTATCAGAATTTTCTACTCCTTACATTTTAATAGAAATAGTCTCGTTACTCCTATTTCATTTTAGCTAAAACCCCTATCCAGATAAATCTCTTCATCCAGATAGAGTGATTGATATATCTGATAACTTTCTAGTATGAAGATGATCCGTGCAGAGACTCAAGAAAACCAGACAAACTCCAGTCCAATTAAGCTTCTTTAATATCTTTAATATATTTACATTCTACTAAAATGTGTTTTAGGGAGGGGAGGGTGGGTAGTGCACTATAGGACTATACTGTGGCATGGCCTAAGCTTTTGTTCTTAATTGGCATTTTTTCCCCTGTTTTACATTACTTTTACTTTTGTATACCTTAAGTACTTTTGAAATCAGTACTTTTAATTTTTTGCTACAAAAAACCCTAGTATCTATACTTCTACCTGAGTAATGAATGTCCATACTTTTAGCTGTTCAAATATACACAGATTGAGCATAAGTACAAATACTTCTTTACCTTACCTTAAGAAGAAATGTTGGTTAACTATACTTTACTGTAGTAAATATTTTTACATTTTCACATAATTATCAGAATTTTCTACTCCTTACATTTTAATAGAAATAGTCTCGTTACTCCTATTTCATTTCAGCTAAAACCCCAATCCAGATAAATCTCTCCATCCAGATAGAGTGATTGATATATCTGATTGTGATTGGATATAGAGAAGTATAAACATATACCATTCCGACTCCCTATTGGTTTATACTGTGATCCATCACACCTGCCCCCCCCCCACACACACACACTCCAGCAAGAACATAGCAGACGTATGTAGTCTAGTATGAAGATGATCCGTGCAGAGACTCAAGAGAACTCCAGACAAACTCCAGTCCAACTAAACTTCTTTAATATATTTAATATATTTACATTCTACTAAAATAAATTATTTATAATGGCCATAAATGCAGCTGAAACAGGGAGGAGCGTAGTGCATCCCAAACTATATCATTAACATTAACATTTTAACATTTTAACATTGTAGTCATTATGGCTTTTAGAAAAATGTGTTTGGGGAGGGGGGTAGTGCAATATGAACTCTGTGGGCGTGGCCTAAGCTTTTGTTCTTAATTGCCATTTTTTCCCCTATTTTACATTACTTTTAAAACCAGTTGTTTTTCGCTTTTACAACAATAAAAACCCTAGTATCTATACTTCTACGTTAATAATGACTGTCAATACGTTTAGCTGTTCAAATATACACATATAATGTAAGCATAAGTACAAATATTTCATTACCTTACCTAAGTAGAAATGTTGGTTATCTATACTTTACTGTAGTAAATATTTTTACAATTTTACACAGTTATCTGAACTTTCTAGTATGAAGATGATCCAGGCAGAGACTCAAGAAAACTCCAGAACAACTTAGCTTCTTTAATATATTTAATATATTTACATTCTACTAAAATACATTAGTTTACAATGGGCATATATGCAGCTGCAACAGGGAGAAGCCTAGTTCATCCCAAATTATATAATCAACTTTACCATTTTAATATTTCAACACTATAGTCATTATGGCTTTTAAAAAAATGTGTTTTGAGGAGGGGAGGGTGGGTAGTGCACTATAGGACTGGAGCTTTTGTTCTTAATTGCCATTTTTTCCCCCTATTTTACATTACTTTTACTTTTTTATATTTTAAGTATTTTTAGAACCATTTAAAAAAAAAATATATATATATATATTATTACAGTTAAAACCCTAGTATATATACGTCTACCTGAATATTCTTTGACAGTACTACTTTCTATGCTTTAATCCTGTAGACATCAATGACAATTAACAGTTTGCCTGAAGGATCTTCAGCATATAGACAAGATGATCAAATTATGACAAATAATTCCAACCCATGCTCCTATTGATTGCAGCGTCTCACAGCGTTTCCTCTGCGTTGATTGGCCATTTATTTAAAAAAAAAACACAAGTTAATGTACTTTTTTACTATATTTATTTAGTTGTGTTTTTGTTTTATTTTAGTTTTTTTTTTTCCCCTTGTGAAAAGGAAGTATACTTAAACGCATTAAAATATGTTCAATTAGGTAAAGAAAACTAAAAGTGCTTTTTCTATTTAGTATACTTTATGAAAATATGCATTAAACATACTTTTTTCTGTATTTTCATAAACTGTGTTTTTAACCAGTATTCTTTAAATTATACATTGTGTTGATAGAATATATATGTAGTGGCATTAAATACTGCTTAAAGTTTTTTTCCCCCAGTGTAATTAAGGTGTACACAATGTGTGCATTAATATGCAAAATAGTACATTTACAATATGTTTCAAGTGTATTAAAAATAATGTTTAAAAAGACACTTTAATACTTAAATTTACTTAAGATATAGAAGATACACAAAAAAGCACTCAAAAGCACAAGCTAATGCTTTTATGTTGTATTTAAATATAACTTAATTACAATTTAAATATATTTAAGTTGCCATACGTTGTTTAAAAATAGTACATTCAGTATGTACTATACATTTAGTATTTTACATTACTTTCACTTTTTTATACTTTTACTTTAGGTACATCTGAAACCAGTACTTTAAAATTTGCTACAATAAAAACCCTAGTATATATACGTCTACCTGAATATTTTTTGACAGTACTACTTTCTATGCTTTAATCCTGTAGACATCAATGACAATTAACAGTTTGCCTGAAGGATCTTCAGCATATAGACAAGATGATCAAATTATGACAAATAATTCCAACCCATGCTCCTATTGATTGCAGCCTCTCACAGCGTTTCCTCTGCATTGATTGGCCATTTATTTTTAAAAGTGTCGCTTATTTCCTTCATGCCTGAGATGAATGCAGATTGCAGAGGAGGTGATTTTAGGAATTAGAATGCAGATGTTGACAGATGCTGTAGAAGAAAACAGAAGATTTACTGACTAACACAGACAATCAATAGCCGCTGAATGGAAGCAATAATGGAGGAAATACAAAGTGGAGTTTAAAAAATAGAGAGAGAGTTTAAAGCGATAGTTCTGCAACAATCCAATTAATCCAGTATTGTCTTATCACTAAATGCAGCCAATTAGCTGAGACTAAAAGAGAAACGTCGTTAACACATATCGGAAGCTTATAGCTCGTTAGGATCCTGCAAAGTGAATCTTCACACATCTGTTTACACGTGTATGTGGTTTCTGACACTATAGGAAAGAAACACTGTTATCTGTTAACTACTCTGCTAATCTGCTTTTGTCTTCTGTTTGTTTTAAAGCCCTTATTCCCTGTATGTACTGTAGGACCACTTTTCCAATGATTTATCATCAATTTTATAGGCCCTAACATTATACCCTGTGGGACCCCACAATCTATAATGTTTTGTAGTTTGTAGTAGGATTACTGCTGTAGGATTTACATTGTACATTGTACATTTACATTGTAGATTGTCACTGAAGGCATCAAAACTATGAATGAACACATGTGGAGTTTTATGTACTTAACAAAAAGAGTCATGAGCTAGTCCTCAGCATCCTAATGTTGGGGGCATTACTAGTTATAGAGTAACTACAGTCCTAGTGAGTGGGTTGGGTATTTTGTCCTTCTAAACTGGAGAAAAAATGGGATAAAATAAAACAAAAAAAGACCTTGCACTTTCTTGTCCTAATTTGGCAACACAGCAAATGGACAAAAGAAACTGAAACCAGGCTTAAAAACGGTCTATACCAGGGGTGTCATACTCATTTTCACAGAGGGCCACATCGGCATAATAGCTCTCCTCAAAAGGCCAGATGTAACTTATAAATGTAACAAAATGTAATAAAAAACTTAATTAATCCGTTAACTCTGTTAAATAACTCTGAATGTATTACTTATTCAATTCATGGGCGGCACGGTGGCTTAGTGGTTAGCACGTTCGCCTCCCAGCACTGGGGTCTTGGGTTCAAGTCCCTATCTGGGTGGAGTTTCCATGTTCTTCCTGCGTGGGTTTCCTCCAGGGACTCCGGTTTACTCCCACACTCCAAAAACATGGAGATCAGGTAAATTGAATATTCTAAATTGCCCAGAAAATTGGATGCTCTAAATTGATTTGGTGTGTGTGTGTGTGTGTAAAGTGTGTGGTATGTATGTAAGTTTGTGTGTAAATGTATGTATGACTGTGCCCAGATATGGATTGGCACTCTGTTCTGGGTAAATGTTGTAGTGCCTGATGCAGTCCTACAGGTGGACAGTCGTTTCTGGTTGAGAGTATGCTGTGCGCTATTGGCAGCCGCTTCTTACTGGTGTTGATGTGTAATTGTGTGTTACAAAGGCGCTATATAAGTTGAACTTCATTCGTTCATCATAAAATATTAAAGTTGCATGGAAAAAATATGTTTGATTGTTGCTCGGTTATAACATAAATCCTTTTAATTTGTCACAAACTCTATTAATCAAGGATCACACTATTCAAGTGAATAATATGATATTTATAATATGATATTTTTTCATAAGCATACTGGAGAGAGAGAGAGGGCGCGCAGATGAGAGAATGAGGGCAACGTGTATTCTGCATGCGTTTACACAAACCAAGCCGTGACCTCTGTACCGTGACGGTTCGTAAAGAACACTAATACCTTTCAAGCTCTCGCAGGCTACATAAAAGGACGTGGCCTTGAGTTTTGTTAATTTCCTATTTTCTCCCAATTTTCGAAAGGCCAATAACTCCACCCACTCATTAGAACTCCTTCCTAGACCTAGTAATGCAACTGCCACTGATGCAGCATCAATAGCTAGCATCACAGAGTGTTCAGAGGAAAGCGCCGCATCCCCAGCTTTGATACATCAGCCAACAGACGCCCGTGCTGACCAACATCACACTAGAAGTGATGTGGGGAAAGAGCGCCACCTGCCCACCCGGAGGAGCAAAACAGCATTATCTTCGTATCAGAGTGACAATGCCTTAGCCGACCTATTAGACCAACGGATGAGTCCTTCCCTGTTTTGTATGATAGTTTCCTTATCAGGCTTCTCTCTCCCTCTCTTTCTCTCTCTCTCCTCATTCGTTTCTCATTATCCCTGTTCAGCACTCGAGCGAGAGAGCGAGGGAGAGGCTCGGGGGAACGGAGGAGTGCAGAGCAGGGCGAGAGGCAGAGCAGGGAGCGATTGGAATTCATTAAGGACAAATGATTGCAAACTTGGCGGGACGAGAGCTGATTTAATCACGGGTGAAACACACTGATCCTGGAACAGGAGAGGGAGCGGGGTGGGAGTGTGGAGGGCGAGGGGTGGGAGTGTGGAGGTTAAAACATTCATTCTGAGTATCCAGTGTGTTTGCAGAGATTTAGATGTGAGCTCAGGTTTAGGAGATCTGTTTTAGAGGATTTGAACTTTGAGATCTTGGCTTTTGTTCAGTTTTTAGAGTTCATGTCAGTGTTCTGTAAAGTCTCTTTCTCTTTATTTCTTTCTCTCTTACACTGGGCACAATTTTAGTGATCTACAGGTAAGTCATCAAGCGTGCATCGTGATTTAGTGTCAGTGTGTCTTTGCTATCATAATGACGGGAAAAGTACAGGCATGTACTAATTCTCTTAATTTATCATGGGTGTGTTTTTGGCATAGCATGCAATAAATCAATTAGCATGTCACTTGCTCATCATTCACTTTAAGAGCCAGGAGCACTCTGACTTTGGCATATTGCTATTTTAACGGCGCATAATTGGTGTGTTATTTCACGCTTTCTGAAGTATAATCAAGTGTCCGCCAGTGTGTGAGTTTCTCTACAGCTGTGTGATATGAACGCATGGGCTTGAAAAAAACAATGTTCGGATGAAAATCGGATTTTTGGTGAAAAGATCAAAGATTTTTTAGGCCATAATCGCCCCACTCTACTCTTCATACACCCTGAGAATAATAATAATAATAACCCACCGCCCAAATAATAGTAATATCTGCTCTGTGGTGGTTTACTATCCTGTGGGGTTCTGAGTATTGAATAACAAGGTGAAAGGAGGATAATAATTAAATATACATCGAAACAGATACAGAACTACAGTCTGTAATTATTATCAAACATGTATTAAGTACTAGAGAAAGTACTCTGTCAAAAAAGTGACTTGAGTAGAGGTTGAAGTGTTCTATAAGCATCATACTTAAATAGAAGTACTAAGGTATTTAAATGTTTTGAACTACTTAAGTACAGTTGTGAAATTAAAAAATCTTCAGTAGATACAGATACAGCATTTTAGTACTTAAATACAGTAGTGAAGTAAAAATAATACTCCATTAGATACAGATAAAGCATTTTAGTACTTAAATACAGTAGTGAAGTAAAAATAATACTCCATTAGATACAGATAAAGCATTTTAGTACTTAAGTACAGTAGTGAAGTAAAAATAACAGTCCAGTAGATACAGATACAGTATTTTAGTACTTAAGTACTGTAGTGAAGTAAAAATAATACTCCAGTAGATACAGATACAGCATTTTACTACTTACGTACAGTACTGAAGTAAAAATAATACTGCATTAGATACAGATACATTTTACTACTTAAGTACAGTACTGAAGTAAAAATAATACTGCATTAGATACAGATACATTTTACTACTTAAGTACAGTAGTGTAGTAAAAAATACCCCAGTAGATACAGATACAGCATTTTAGTACTTAAGTACAGTAGTGAAGTAAAATAATACTCCATTAGAAACAGATACTGCATTTCAGTACCTAAGTACAGTAGTGTAGTGAAAATAATACTCCATTAGATACAAATACAGCATTTTAGTACATAAGTACAGTAGTGAAGTAAAAATAATACTCCAGCAGATACAGATACAGTATTTTAGTACTTAAGTACTGTAGTGAAGTAAAAATAATACTCCAGTAGATACAGATACAGCATTTTACTACTGAAGTACAGTAGTGAAGTAAAAATAATACTCCAGTAGATACAGATACAGTATTTTAGTACTTAAGTACAGTAGTGAAGTAAAATAATACTCCAGTAGATACAGATACAGTATTTTAGTACTTAAGTACAGTAGTGAAGTAAAAATAATACTCCAGTAGATACAGATACAGTATTTTAGTACTTAAGTACAGTAGTGAAGTAAAATAATACTCCAGCAGATACAGATACAGTAAAGTAGTTCTACTTTGTTATCATACATCTCTGATTATTATACAACTACTAAAAGTTTCTATATGATTAGTGGAGCTGAAAGAATTGCAAGTAAAGTGTCCCGAGAGGTGACCCAGGCCTGCATTTGGCACGGAGTCAGTCGTGTAAGTGTAAATGTAGCGGTCGTTAAAGTGGGCTGCAAATAGGGGGTCACCTGCTGCTAATGAGGGGCTTTAGAGGAGGAGGGCCACGCATAACTGAACGGCTTTAAACTGGCTCTACTGCTTAGAGATATTTACTGAAGCAGGGGATCTTATTTTCACACCCCAGGCAAACATGACCCCTACAGAGAGAGAGAGAGTGTGTTTGTGTGTGTGTGTGTTTGTGTGTGTGTGTGTGCCAGCCACCTTTCGTCCAAGATCACGACGTAGGCAGATTTCTGGGAAGCGTGATCAGGGGCTGGCTCTCCACACTGGGCCTGGAGTGCTACTGGGTGTGGGTGTTGCTTTTTAGCGAGTGTGTGTGTGTGTGTGTGTGAGGGGGGAGTGTGTGTGTGTGTGTGATGACAGCGAGTAGGGTCCGGGAGTGTATTTATAAAAGCTTCATAATCAACTGGCCACTGATTCGTGTTCCTCACCTCTCGAGTGGCCGCAGCAATGCCACCCAGCGTCCATCTGAGCTGCAAAGTAACGAGAGCTTATTAATGGGGTGTACAGGACCTGATTGAGACCTGCTGAGTGCTCACATTTGGATCCCCCAGGACAGAGATAAAGTTAGGCTAGGCCTCGCGTGCAACGTCAGCAGAGCCGTGCAAACCGCTATTAGGGTTTCATCCGAACAAATGGTTTAGGACGAGGGTGAGCCCTGCTGGTTCCAATGGGTATGAGCATAACATTATGACCACCAACTTGTTTCTACACCTATTGTCCATTGTTATATAGGATAACTTTGTAGACCTACAGGTGCATCTTGAAAAATTAGAATATCATTGAAAAGTTACTTTATTTCAGTTATACAGTTCAAAATGTGAATCTCGTATATTATAAAAGCTTTTTTTTTTTCTTTTATTGTTGATGATTATGGCTTGCAGACAATGAAAACCCAAACATCAGTGTCTCAGGAAATTAGAATATTAAATAAGTGTGCCAAGTCCTGCTGGAAAATGAAATCCGTATCTCCATAAAAGTTGTCAGTAGCAGAGGAAAGCATGAAGTGCTGTAAGATTTTCCGGGAAAACTTGATAGAACACAGTGGATCAACACCAGCAGATGACAGACATGTCTCTCCCAACCATCACTGATTGGTGGAAACTTCACACTAGACCTCGAGCAGTTTGGACTGTGTGTCTCCACTCTTCCTCCAGACTCTGCTCCCTTTATTTCTAAATAAAATGCTAAATTTACTGATGATCAGTGATGGTTTGTGGAGAAAAAGAAGTTATGATTACCTTTTTGGGGGCGGTCCTGATGAGAGCCAGTTCCATCATAACTGCTACTGCACTGTTATCATAATTTGGTGCAACTGCAGTAGGAAAGGGTAGAGCTGGGGTGCATTTTAATGACAAATAAAATCTAAAATTCCGGCAAAGTATATCCAGGTACAAAACTCATTAAAACCCACATGTTAATTTCAGCTGTAAACAGACCCTATATAACACATGTACCACCAATGTAAGCACATCCTGCATCATGCAGGATCTTCAGCAGGTATTTAGAAGCAGCAGGAGAGGTCTTTCAGATAGATGGGGTACGAGGTAAGGTGTTAGAGAGGTGCGGGACAGGATGGGATGGGGGATATGGGGGTGCTGAAATTTGGATTAGGGTGGAAAGCAGCTCCTTGCTGTCAGCAGGTCCTGTTATCACCTTCCTGTTTCTGTTCCCTCTCGTCTCTTAATGCTCTTCTCAGTCAGGCCTCCTACCGTTCGCTTTCCCCTGATCTGACAGAACAGTGCAGCCACAAGTTATATAACAATATAAAATATATACAGTACATATACTGTATATCACTACTGTCATGCACTGGTACATCAGTGTATTTTCAAAATGGAAATTTAGAGGAGAAAGAAAGAAAAATCTTGATTTTCAATTAGAAATGCAACAAATATATGGCAACCAAAAATATTAGACTAAAAATGTAAAAAAAAAAAAAAAAAAAGCACTTTCTATGTAATTTATGCAAAACAGTGACTATTTCGTGTTTTCGACCATATTGTGTTTTTTTCAGCTGGGATTTTTGCAATAATAAAAAAAAAAAATCAATAAATAATTTAAAATTGTACTTGCATCTATTTTATTTATTCACTATTTGCTTTGCGGCGTTCTAACTTTTTATTTTATTTTATTTTATTTTTTTCGTTTTGTCTGATTACAAACTTCATCAAAATTTGACTTTGGTGCATCCCTACTTTTAGTAAAACTCATTTTAATAGATTCATTTTAAATCTCAATTTTTTATTGGTCCATTTATCCTGAAATTTAACACAATGGCTGATGAAAGATGAAATAAGATAAGATAAGAAAAGTAGGTTATTGCACTAAAAATCTAAACATGGCAAAAATGTCAATGTCAAGTGTCAATGAACTGTACATATGAAGCATATGAATAGCATATAGATTTATATATTATCGTTAATGTATATTGCTGTTTGGTCTATATACTATAATTATACAGTACCAGAAGACTCCAAAGACAAGCATAGAAGAAAGCTTCTGGCCAGTATTTGCTTACATTGAAAGATAATTCCCACAAGATAACACCTCACAACTTAGGCATTCACGAACTGTCCTGTAATTTTCACCTTTTGAGCATAGTTAGCAAAAACATCTATTTTTCTATTTAGTTTTACTATACAGTACTATGCATGTGAATAATATAAATAAAATATGTGAACAGAGTATAAAATTGGACCCTTAAGCAGAAGATAAACACTGTCGTAATATATTATTCATATACAATATATTCAAAGCCCATTTTTCCCTTTAGTTTCCTTTCGTCTGATCTCTTTTTTCCTCGTGTCTGACAGCAGCTCTCGTCTCTGGGTGAAGCTCTGGAGAACATGTTCTTCTGTCTCTTGGGCAATAAGCACAGAATCACTGTATCATCCAGGGACGTGCCGTTCCGTCTCCCACGCTGGCACGGACACATTAGGAATCTTCTAACGATGCACACTGGACAGGTTTAGCGTCTGATAATCTACACATCTCCCCCTCACACGCGTGTGAAAATAAAGAGCTATTTTTGTACCGGCGGGGAGCGAGCGGGTGTTTAGCGAGACTGATGCCTCGGCAGAGTCATTAAATATGAGAAAAGATATGAGCTGTAGTTACAGGACTAAGAAAGTAACGTTAGCTTAGCTAAAGTAGCCTTAGCTATCATCGGTTTAATATCCAATAAACTGGCTGCACTTTTCTACGTAAATTTTCCTTACATGTGACATGTGTGGCACTGCAAAGCTACTGTAAACTCTTTTTATTATATATTAGCATTGCTGAAGTAAATTCATGATTAAAATGTAAAGAGGTTTATAAGCCATTGCTTTTTTTTATTTTCTTTGGTTTAGGATCCAGACACAACTTTTCAGATTTTCCTTTTAGTGAATCATTACCTTTTGTGTAAATTGTTGCTGTTCAATGAAAAAAAATCTTCAAAACATCAAATTTTCAGGAGAGGGATAAAACTTTTTAAACTTTAAATAGAAGTCAATTTAAAAAGAGTTTATTTCAGGTCTTTTTTTAAGAATTTCTGTTGTTCCATTAATTAGACAATTTTGTAACAGTATAAGGGACTTGTAAGGTTTGTGCATTCAAATTATCTAGTAAAAATAAAAAAATAACAAAAATTCCAATTTTTGTTTTTCATTGGACAGTGAGGAAATACTTTATTCCAATTCATTTTGAAGCAATTCTATTTGTTCTTTCATAATGGTTTCTCAATACAATGTAAAGAACAACTGTAAAATGTACATTTTGTCAAAAAGTAAAAAAATATAAAAGACATCAGTAATATAATATAATATAATGTTTACGGATACTGTAAGAACTACTTGGTTATGATCATTACATAGTTATTACAAAATCATATACTTTTATATCATCTCTGTTATGCAAAGACTTTGACATGAAGTATTTTTAACCTAAAAATTAAAAGAAAGCAAACACATTGAATGAGATTGAAAAACGTGTGTCCAAACTTTTGACTGGAACTATACGTATAAAGTAATAGAGAAAATATTATATAGTATATATGGATCCTGCAAGAACTGCTTGTCTGACAATTCTGTTGGTTATGATCATTACATAGTTATTACCAAATCATATACTTTTATATCAGCTCTGTTATGCAAAGACTTTAACATGAAGTATTTTTATCGTAAAAATACTTTTGACTGGAACTGTACGTATAAAGTAATAGAGAAACAGCATGCACTCGCATTAGGAATCTTCTAATGATGCACACTGGACAGGTTTAGCATCTGATAATCTACACATCTCCACCTCACACGCGTGTGAAAATAAAGAGCTATTTTTATGCCAGCGGGTAGCAGGCGGGTGTTTAGTGAGGCTAATGGCTCAGTCGGGTCATTAAACAGGGGCTGTGCTTACAGAGCTGTACTTAAACAGAGCATCTCCTGAGCGTCTGGGTCTGGCGAGTAAAGGAGACGGAGCTTTTGGAAGTGTAAGAATGTCGGGCTGTGATTTTGACACGTTTAAAAGTGTTTGGGACTTAAGCCCCACTGCCCTCCCCACCGCCGCCGCTGCCATCTAGCTGTGGTGTATTTTGAGATCACTTATCAGACCTGACACCCAATCCCCCCGGCTGGGTCGGGCCAGAGCGGGCGGGGCCCGGCGGGGAGGCGAGGGGGGCTGTGGGGACCGGGGTCAAGTGTCAGCCTGAATTAAAGCAATGTCAACACATTCATTCTGACAGACTTTTATTTCAGCAGCTTCATCACCCCACATAGAGCAGCACTGCAGCTTCAATCAGTCATATGAGACACACACACACACACACACACACACACTAATGTGTTTACTGCATAATGTATCCTGTCATATTGCACAGGGACAGAATTATAAGACGGCCCTGTGAGACCACACACACACACACACACACACACACTGTGCTGATGGAATAATGCATCCCATTGCAAAATTGCAGAAGGCCACTCAGGATTCAGACCCCATAGAAATAAATGTCCCACTAGCGCAGTACGCAATCACGTGAAAGGTCCTCATAAGGCACATAAACCAACAAACAAACACACATATAAATATATATATATATACACACAGATTAACACTAAGTAATCCGAATAAAATTATTTAGTAATCAGAATATGTTTTTTATATTTTATATTGTACAGCAAGTAAAAAAATGACCTCAGGGTTCCCGCGGGTCCTTAAAAAGCCTTAAAACGTCTTCAAATAAAATCTGCATGATTAAGGTCTTAAACTGTTTTAAATTTACTGTAATTTTGCTGTAGGTACTACATTTTCAGCGGTTGATGCGACCGGAAGGCACAGTGACACCCTGTAAACATCTAATCCAGGAGAGAACTAAGGTCAGCAGAGGGCTAGCTAACATTAGCGGCTAGCTAGTTAACGTTACCAGGGAGATAACTAAGTTTAACAGAAAGCTAGCTAACATTAGCAGCAAGCTAGCTAAGATACTAACGTTAGCGGCAAGTTAGTTAAGTTTAACAGAAAGCTAGCTAACATTAGCAGCGAGCTAGTTAACATACTAACGTTAGCGGCAAGTTAGTTAACGTTACCAGGGAGAGAACTAAGTATAACAGAAAGCTAGCTAACATTAGCGCCGAGCTAGATAAGATAGTAACGGCAACTAGCTGCAAGTTAGTTAAAATTACCAAGGAAAGAACTAAAAACTACAGTTTTGGGTCTTAAACTATATTTATTGAGGTCTTATATTACTGATTGCGTAACGTATCTTTTAAAATTGATGATTTTTTTAATTCATGTTATTAAAAAAAATAATATTCCAATTTAAATGTCTGAATATTCTAAATAATTAAGTAATAGATCAATTACTTGTTTAAAATGCAGATACATTGCTGTTATATTGTCATTATATCAATGGTATATCGTGACAGCCTTAGATGCATGGTTTAAAGTCCATAAAGATTTATTTGCAGAAAATGAGAAATGGCTGAAATAAAAAAAAAAAGATGTAGAGCTTTCAGACCTTGAATAATGCAAAGAAAACAAGTTCATATTCATAAAATTTTATATACATGTTCTCCTCCACCAGTCTTACACACTGCTTTTGGATAACTTTATGCCTTTACTCCTGGTGCAAAAATTCAAGCAGTTCAGCTTAGTTTGATGGCTGTATATACAGTACATACAACCAAACTTACTTTAACACTCTAATAAAACCACACACACACACACACACACACACACACATTCGGCACACACACACATGCTGCTGGGAACAGCAATACACTGGAAGTTGCGGTTTTGTTGTAATTAGTGAGCAGTGCCTTAGACAGGCAGGAGGGACTAAGGGCCTATTTCTCTTTCTCTCTTCTCTCTCTCTCTCTCTCTCTCTCTCTCTCACACACACACACACACACACACACACACACACTCTCGCTCGCTCAGCAGCTTGTTATTGTGCACCCGGCTTGCTGCAGTGCCCCCTGGGCTACAGCAGGAAGGTGACATCTATCACTTTAGTGCGTCTGTGAGCTATAAATACTTCTGTCAGCCATTGCTCTCCTCCACCCTGACACACACACACACACACTGTCTGACAGCGAGGAAGACAGGAAGCAGCTGAGCTAGGGGAGTGGGGGAGTGGTGAAAGAGAGGAGGAAAGAGAGAGAGGGATGGGAAGAGAGGGAGGGGGGAGGGAAGAAGGGGTGTCTCGTATTCGTGCTGTCACTTCCACAGAGATCTTAATTATCCCGCTAAGCTGCGAGGGAGGGAATATACGCACTGCTGGAGTGCACCCCTGCTTATGTACTGCACTGCTGAGGACACATATGGAAACACCATGCTCACACACACACACACACACACACACACAATCACATCCTAGTGTGTGATTTTGTATAGCAAATTGGCAAAATAATGAACACCTGGACATACCTCTTCTTATTCAGTGTTTTCTCCCTTTTTATGATCTTTTACAGTGTAAATTTAATATTGAAGAATATAGAATATTAAAGCTCTACAGGAACACGTGCTCAATTATTCTATAAACAAAAAGTGTTAAACAAACCAGATTATGATAGAATTATACTTTAGATTCTTCTAAATAAGTAGCACATTTACAGGGTTTGGACAATGAAACTGAAACACCTGGATTTAGACCACAATCATTTATTGTCCTGACGGACAGTTCTGGTGGAAACAGGAGAGTTGAGGTGGTTTTATGTTTTTTGAATACAATCCGGGTTAGCACCCGAACATCCCTTTCAGACAGCATTCTCTTACAGCGTCCACAGTTAATCCTGTTGGATGTGGTCGGTCCTTCTTGGTGGTATGCTGACATTACCCTGGATACCGTGGCTCTTGATGCATCACAAAGACTTGCTGTCTTGGTCACAGATGCTCCAGCAAGACGTGCACCAACAATTTGTCCTCTTTTGAACTCTGGTATGTCGCCCATAATGTTGTTTGCATTGCAATATTTAGAGCAGAAATGTGCTCTTACTGGTGCAATGTGCAATGTGCAATGTGCAATTAATGAAGATTGGCCACCAGGCTGCTCCAATTTAGCCATGAAACCTCCCACACTAAAATGACAGGTGTTTCAGGTTCATTGTCCAACCCCTGTATCTTTGAGGACAGATCTGCACACTCTTGGTTTTAATTTTAATCTCAGTCTCTTCATGAAGGAGAGTCACCTGGAATAGTTTTCTCAGCGTCTTGAAAGGAAGGAGTTCCTGGAGGTGCTGAACAGTAATTGCTGCTTTTCCTTCACGCTGTGAAGCTCCCGCACATCCCAATTAAATCACCTCAAATCACCATCTCAGTTCATCAGGTTTAGATCAGGGGATTGGTCAGGTGGAGGATAAACACTTTTTTTTGTTACATAATTTTATATGTGTCCCTTAATTGTTTTAATGTCTTTAATATTATTCTACAAAATATAAAATAAATGAATTTAATTTAAAAATAAATAAATAAAAACACTGAATGAGATGGTGTCCCCACTTTTGACAGGTACTATATGTCTGAAACATTACTCTAAAAGTTACAGATAAAGATGCATTTCCAGCAGCAATAGCATATTAGGGGTGCCAAATGGTCCAGTGGTCTAAAGCGCTAGCACTACAATCAGGAGATTGCTGGTTCGAATCCTGTTCATGTCCAATTTGCCATTAGCTGCCGGAGCCCCGAGAGAGCACAATTGGTGTCTTGCTCAAACCAAATAAACACACAAGCAAGCTAGTTCATGCTTAACTGCGATAGAAACAAATTAAATCTCATTATTTTAAAGTTCTTGCATCTACCTCACCTGCTGACTTGTCTTGGAGAGTAGGTACAGATCCCTCTGTCAGATGAAGTCTGCTGGCTAATCCTGCTGTATGCACAGTAAGTGTGCATTAAATACTTTTATTGACCACATATAACTATAAAATGCTAGTAGCCTCTAACTTCTTTATCAGTAATTTTATTGCATATCCTGACAAATAGAGCATCATATTGAATTGTTATAAATACGTTTATAGGCTGCATTGCTCTGTTTATTTGCTTGTTGCATCTTATGGCCTAAATGATTAGAACCCTCTCAAGCCTTTGCACATAGTCGGTTTTAATGTTCTGAACCCATCAGCATTTTAATTATTTAAAGTGTCTGAACTTAGCCTACCCTTGGTGCTGTAGAGCCCTAAGCCAACACTGATCCCTTCCCCATCACCTGCTGTGGCAGTGTGTGTGTGTTATATGAGTGTGTGTGCATGTGACTCATACAGATCATCCCACCAGCTTGCCAGAAATGCTTATTGGTAAAGCTCAGTTATGGGTGTGAAGCTAAAGCCAGCACACACAGCCTCCTCTTGTTAATGGTTCCTGGGAGAGATGACTTCGGGCCTTGGGCTGCTACAGCCTGCCGGCGCAGCCAGCCAGCCCGCGGCGCTCCAGCGGCATTAGCAGGTGTGTCTTTGTCACTGTGGCTGGCATGGCGAGGATTTTACGGGCGATGGGGTTGCAGGGTTGGGTTACAGTGGGACGAGCACCTGTGCCTATAATGAAGGACAGAGCGAGGGCTTAGTGGGGTGTAACTGACCCAGAGTCTGCTACCCTCGTCTGGTAGCCAGTCAAAAGAGGACACGGCTAAGTTAGTCCCGGGAGGCGGATTGATTCCAGTTAGCTGTTCCAGTAGCTACGCTGTAATTGTTAATGTGCTGCATAATAGAGCTCTGAATAATGATTAATACTGTAACTGTAACTGATCAGCAACTGCTTTTACTTTACTGCTATTACTGTACCCTTAAATACCCTTAAATACAACATTTGCTCAATTATACACTAAGCATTGTGTGTTTTTTTTTTATTTTAGTTTATCTCTTTTCTAATTTTAATTTGTAATTCATTTAATTTATTTTTGTTCATTTATTATTACTTTTATTATTTGTTTTGTTCTTGGTTCTATTATTCATTTAATCACTTTTTAAAATCATTTTTAACATTTTACTTTACTTTTCCTATTATCTTTTTACTTATTTTATATTTTATCTATTTTTTTACTTTTTAAGTGTTAATTGAGCTTTTCATGGTATTTTAGACTTTTCTGTTTCATATATAATTTTATTTAATAAATGTTGATTTAAAATTAGTACTTCATTTATCATTTTAATTATTTTTTACTGTTTTATTTTTTTATTTCTAAATTAATATTAAATGTGTTCAATCCCCTTGACATTATAAATGCTCGGCAACATTGTAAATGAGGGTCACCCTCAATGTTTTTCTCAAATATATATATATATATATATATATATATATATATATATATATATATACATGCAACGCAACCCCCCACCACTAAACAACCTCCTTCACCACAACCATATACAGTACCAGTCAAAAGTTGAGATGCACCTTAAATACATTTTTTTATTATTATTTTAAAGTGTTCTGTATTGTAGATTAATACTAACGTCATCCAATCCATGCAACAAAAAAAAAACATATGGAATACATTAGTAAACAAGAAAATGCACATCTCTGCTTTATTTTCTCAGTCAGCTTTATGAGGTAGAGTCACCTGGAATCCAGGCTTTCAGTTAACAGCTGTGCTGAACTCATCAAGAGTTAATGACTTGAATTTCTTGTCTCTAAATAAAGTGTTTGAGAGCATCAGTTGTAAAGTAGTGAAGAGGTAGAGTTACAGGTATACAGTGAATAGTGAATATTTGAGTAATGTTCTAATCCAGATTATGAGAAGCAAGAACTACTCAACTAAGAAAAGAGAAAAAATTACTATAAGATATGAGGGTCAGTCAATACAAAAAAAAATTAAAGAACTAAAAGACCAAATACCATCAAAAACGTATGATGAAACTGGCACTCATCAGGACCGCCCCAGGAAAGAAAGAGCAAGAGTTTCCTTTGTTGCACAGGATAAGTTTATCAGTAGCAATCAGAATGCTCTATCTGACTTGATTACTCCAATATGTGCATGATTAAGCCTTATATATCATGTTATGATTTATAGAAAAGGATTCAGTAAGTGATTTGTGGAAGTCAGAAAGTCGATATATTTGGAAATTTCACCAACATACATAAAAATCCCACAAGTCACAGGAGAAGTGAGATGTCTGCTGTCCCTTGGTCATTGTCAAGCCCAGTTAATAACCCAAACCCCAAAATATGTTACTCAAAAATAATAGCAGGTTTACAAACATTTCAAAAAGTAAGTACTAAGACTAAGTGCTTAGCGCTAGTAAATGCTGCCTGATAGCGCTACACTGAGGACCCCTGAGTGTTTTTAAGGTAAGCCAAGGTGCTATCAGCTAGTGTTTTGTCTCACGTAGCTTGTTTTAACATGATAAACACACAGACTACAGTCTGATATACTGGCCTCTAATCGGCCAAAGAGCTAGCGTTGTGGTTAGCGGCTAATGCTAATGGTGCTTCAGCCTTAGTGCTGGAGAAACTTCAGTGGTACTTCTTTATAATGCTGTACTTCAGTGGAATGGCTTTTTATAGGAAAAATTATAGGATTTTCAGTGCGCCGTATACTGGGAAAAATATGGTAAATATATTTACACTATTTTATTATTAACTTCAAACTTTTAGAAATTACAAATAGCATGCCTTTTACTGGACACTCACTGTATGCCTCAGAACCAAACCTTGTATCTCCAAATTGGTAACCCCAAAAATCTTCTGACTACTGTGCTAGTAATCTTGGTTGCCATACGTATTATTTTTCCTCCTTTCCTGATAGACAAGCACATTCTTGTCTGCCTGCTGGGTGTGTGTGAGTGTGTGTGTGTGTGTGCATATAATAGAGACAGTAGGGGACTGTGTGTCAAACAGGTGTTGCTGGGTTGTGTACAGCCTGAGATCTGGCTCTACAGAGCAACTGATGTAGGAGAAAGGATGAGCATATGCTGTCAACACATGCTGCCATGTTTCTTCCTGTCTTTTCCTCTCGTCTGTCTGTCCGTCCATTCTGCTCTCTCTCTCTCTCTCTCTCTCTGAGGATATACTCCGGCTGGCCTCAGGCTGTAGGCAGCTTTGTGGAAAAAGAAAAAGTGGAATAGATGAGAACTCAATAATCCGTCTTTCAGTTATAAACTGTCATAAAGCGCTATGAAAAGTTATAAATCTCTTTTAGAGGAACGCAGAGAGATGGACATTAACAGTAGAGAGACAAACGTACACTCATTCACTCCAGAGTTGGAACAGTACTATTATTACTTACTACTTCTACTTGTAATCCTTCTCGTCAACCCTAAATTAAAGATTTGCATATAATATATATAGCAGGTTTCCCTCCACTTACCAAAGACAATGTGGTCACTAAATAAAATAACAGGGATGCATTTATATCTTTCCTGTGTATGAATGATCTGATATGGCGCTGCAGAACTACACTGAAATGATGCACTACGAAAAAAAAAGAGGTTGAGTGCACATCCTGTCAACAGAGCTCACTGATAGGTCTACAGAGCACAAAGACAGACCAATCAGGATGTGCTTGCTATGTACCGTATGTCACTCACTTGCTCTGTCTGATTTGATTGCTATATAATAAAAGAAAATACACAGCTCTTCAATTTTTCACTTTTTGACATAATTTGAATCCAGAGGCTGTTCATTGTATTGTATTCGAATTCTAGAATTAATAGACGCAATATAAATGTTTTAAAATACTTAGGAATATAACCATTTGACATTGGCCGTCTTACTCCAGTAAAGTTACTAGTTTGGAGATACAAGATTTTTGCATGACAGTCATCATTTACATTTAAATTTACATTTATGTCATTTAGCTGATGCTTTTAGCCAATGTAGTCTTGCCCATGTTTCTCTGGAATATAACCAAGAGGAAGTTGGTCAAGCCATCAAACCAAGCTGAAAAGCTTGAATTTTAGCGCCAGGAGTGACATAATTTTATCCAAAAGCAGTGTGTAAGACTGGTGGAGGAGAACATGATGCCAAGATGCATGAAAACTGTGATTAAAACCCAGGGTTATTCCGCCAAATATTGATTTCTGAACTCTTAAAACTTTATTAATATGAACTTGTTTTCTTTGCAATCAGTTTGATTTTGTCAGTTCAAGTCACAGAGCATCAAATTCGTGATTTGTGAGTTAAAGTTATGTTATCTTTACTGCTCTATAGCATTTACTCGATGTACTGAGACATAGTGATTGTTCATTTGTT